>NW_017308669.1:58715-138238 GCF_000935625.1 Nanorana parkeri
GGTGATTTTTTTTAACCCCCCCCCCCCCCCCCCAAAAAAAAACTAATGAATTGATTAAAGCCACATTTAAAAAAAAACTAAAAAAACACATGTAATTACAAATTAATTGTAATCAAAACAATGACTATATTATGAAGGATGGAAGGAAGAAACAAAGGGAACAAAGGCACCCATCACCATTATACAAAATAATGGGACACTTCTCACTAGAAAATTAACCCCCATGGCATTCTAGTTTTAAAATTAAATATCCAATAGAGAATCAAATACTCCCTTCTGGGCCGCACTTTCTCCAACACCTGAACCCTCAAATCATCAGTATTGGAATGATGGTGATCAATAAAGTGTCTTACTACATTCATTTTTTTTAACGCTTCGAATGTTGAAGAAGTGGTCTCCAAAAGACACATATCCTACGTGTTGTGAGACTCACATCTTGACCTTGGCACATCTTACAAGTTAGGACATAAATTACTTAGCAAATATTTAATAACTGTTGAACAACAAATGTCCAGAACCTCCTTAAAATGGTTATGCTCCACCATGTGGTTCTTCTAGCTGTGAAAAGTTGGAGCTAAAGTGGTCGCACTTCTTTCAGCACTCCTCTTTTTAATGCTTCATTAAATCCTCATTCCCAAAGGAATGGTTTCTCTGCAGAAACCATTCACACCCCCTGTGAGTCATACCTATAGCTTATGGTTGCCTCTGATGTCAGACCCCTGCAGAGGGACCAAGAGAGCATGGTCCTTCTCTGTAGCATGCTAGCAAGGTACAGATTTTCCACTCAGGGTGTGGCTGCTTTCTAAAGAAAATAAGTTGTAAGAGTTTGAATACCTTTTGTTTTGCATAGCCCAACTCGGCTATGATCAAGGACACTTTTGGAAGAAACTGTTATGTCTGGTTTTATGCCTTGAATAAATAAAGACAATGTTTACTGGATCCAGAACCGTGTTCAAACACGTTTTCATACAGTGAATTAGTGGAACTGTACCCGTTGTTCCCAAGGCCAATTGAAGTGGAGGTGCTGGTGCATGTGATTATTAGAGGTGTTCTGCTCTCACATACTGTTAAAGGAGCATTGTGGGGAGAGTGAAATACACTCATCCCCATAATCAGAGCTGATGTGTGACTCTGCAGCTGTCACACGTCAGCTCTATAGAGATGAGCGATCACATACTGTTAATCGCTCCATTCCCCATCTTCCCCCTACAGAGAGTGATGACTGTCAGTCACCGCTCCCCGCAGGGATTCCTTCCTCCCCCCTCGGTTCCTCCAATGCTTACTGGGGAAGGGGAGGGGGTAGGCACAACTGACTCTTACTCTAGAGAGGCAGAGCCAGCTATCAATCAGGCAGTGTGGTGGATCCCGACAAAAACCCGGCTGCAGCCCACTATATGCTGAGTTTGTGGTCACAGGAGGACATAAAAAAATGTTCTCCTGTGACCCTAAAGAGAACTAAGGCCAAAAAAGGTTGGCCATAGTTCTCTTTTAGGGGCTCCATTCTTTACTTACTGGTTACCCCATAGGTGGCACCAAAACACCAGTAGCCTGTAGAGTGTTACTAAGGGTGCTGCACTAACAAACAGCAACACTTGCATTAAACATGTATGAACTGATGCAATAGGCAAAACATTTTATAAGTTCAAATTTAATATTCCAGTACATTGGCATCATAAAAAATGCAGTCATTTGTTTTTACCTGATTGTACTTGAGATTTCAGTGTTTTAAACATGTTTTCTGCTTTTTTTTCTTTCATGCCTAATGGAAGGCATAGCAATTAATCCAGCTAACCATAGTCCAGCTAACACTCTTAGGATGTGTTCTAATAATTAGCTAATTTTTCATCTTCCATGGCATAAAATAAATGAAAGCTTTGCAGCGACTGAATATTCTTAATCTTCACAAAAAAAAAGAGATAATTAGCTAATGCATTGTTTTAATATGACAACATTGATGAGAATATATTGATATTTTTGCAGACCACTACATCAATTCTGTAGGGATAGGCCCATTGTTTCTTCCCAATCTGGATTCACAGAAAATCAGACTGATCTGTAAGTTTATTGTGGATTCACTCTGCCAAGTAAACCAATCTATTCAGTCATCTAGTAAATAGATCCTTTAGGACCCTTTCCAATTCTCTTTCCTATTGCAGAGTGGACAACAAGCCCTCTGATGCCCTACAGACTACCCTCCACTCCCAGCCCCACATCTGTAACCATGGTCAGACGTGTGATGATTCAGAGGAGATTTTTTCCTGTATCTACCAGCAGAAGGCAAAACATTTATCCAAATGTTTAAAGACATATTCCACCTTTTTCGAAACATGTAAAAATGCACCAACAAAGAATTATTTAAAACTGTGCATTTATAAAATTTTTGCATTAAAGCCTACAGGACACTGCAACCGCAATCAGTGTGTCGTGGGTTCAATGAATAGGCTCCTGCATTATTTACAACCACCTGTACAGACCTTCTGTTATGGGGCTGGAGGGAGTAAACACAGGTACAATTGCACTGACATCACCGTACTTGTGCAGGTGTGATCCATGAATCCCTCTTCTGTGGTGGGAAATGAGACTTGTACACTTCTTATTCAAATATCCCTGTGAGTGTGAGTGCCCATGGGAGAGACAGGGCTGCACCCAGCAATATTTTGTTGCACCACAACTCCTGTGTACACAAGTTTGATATGGACTGACCAAAGACATGGAACTGTAAATTAAATGTTATGTTGTTCATCAAAGACAAGACTAGTTTGAGTTAAGCATGGACTGAGTCTGTTCATTCCTGCAAGGAACTGTGGCCTATACCTTGGAAACTCAATGAAGCAGTTGGTTCAGGGCAGGAGAGTGTGGTGGTCTGGTGACAGAAAGTCAATCAGTGGCACTGGCTGGGTAGGTCCCTTCTGCACAGTTGCCACACCACTTGATCCCCTGCATCCCATGGACTTTAGGTGTGTGATCCTCCTAGGGACTGGACTTGGAACCAGAGAAGCAGCTGAGGCCTCCTACAAATCATGTAAGTAAGCTTCAGCTATGGCATTATCGTCACCTGAGCCCAGGGTCCCTATACCTGATAAATTCTGCAGCAAATTTTGCGCGTTCCATAACGCATGTAAATTGTACTTTTTGCTACAACCACGCACATTCACCACTGAAACCACCAAGGTCGGCTTTATTATCTCTCTGTTCAAGATGAACCACAGGCCTGGGTTCACCATCTACTGGAACAAACAAGTCCTCTGTTGGACTCCACCACAACCTTCTTCGATGCCATGGCCCTCTTGTATGATGACCCGCATCGGGCCTGCACGGCAGAGACTACGCTGACCTCTCTCCGCCAGGGTCGGCGGCCGGTTGAGGATTTTGTCGCTGAATTTAAACGCTGGAGTTCGGACACGAAGTGGAATGACGCAGCACTCCGTTGTCTGTTCCGCGCCGGCATGTCTGACCCTCTCAAAGATGAACTCGCTCGTGTAGGAGTTCCCGAGTCACTAGAGGAACTCATAAAACTGTCCGTTCAAATTGACCGATGCTTGAGGGAGTGTCGACAGGAGAAGTTTAATCAACCTTAGCCCACCTGGATGCTTCCAAGAGTCCCTATGCCAAGTTTCACTCCACAACAGGCACCTGTGACCTCGGCCACGACTTCAGACTCTCTTGAACCCATGCAGTTGGGACTTCTTCGGGCCCCATTAACTTCTGAGGAAAGGGGGCGCCGTCGTCTGCTGAACCTGTGCCTCTATTGCGGGGAAGCCGGACACTACGTACGAAACTGCCCAGCCAAGACTTGTAAGTGCTTGCCTACCTTTCTAAACACTGCTTCTTCAGCTGCTCAACCTTCATCTCATTTAGCTATTCCCATCTCTTTTCAACTGCCAGAGGGGGTCCTCCGAGTTCAAGCTATCATTGATTCCGGGGCATGCAGTTGTTTTGTTGACCTCCAATTTGCCCTCCTGCATCATATCCCACTACAAATTAAAGCTCAAGAACTGTTCATTCGCCTGGCGGATGGGTCCTCTATTAAATCTGGACCGGTCACCTACAAAACTATTCCAATTCCTGCTACCATTGACCTGGGCCAACACAAAATACTTCACCTAGATGTCATAGCTTCACCCATGTTTCCTGTTATCCTAGGCATGCCATGGTTATTGGCCCACAATCCACGAATCAACTGGACTTCGGGGGAGGTGGTATTACAATCTACCTACTGTGTACAAAATTGCCTGTTGCCAAGTTTGGAGCAGGATTTGTCCATCTGCCAACTTGATCGGAACACCGATCTACACTCTAAAGTACCACCTGCTTATCATGGCTTCCTCGATGTCTTCGATAAAAGAAAAGCTGATTGTCTACCCCCTCATCGAGCTTATGACTGCAAAATCGAACTGTTACCTGGGGCTACCATTCCCTTTGGACGCATTTACCCCCTTTAAGAACCCGAACTTGCAACCTTGAAAGAATACATTGACGAAAATTTGAAAAAGGGGTTCATTCGTCTGTCAACTTCCCCTGCCGGGGCTGGAATTTTTTTTGTGGCAAAAAAGCACCACTCACTGCATCCGAGTGTGGACTATAGGGAGCTGAATCATGTCACTATCAAGAATCGTTACCCGCTCCCGCTGGTGCCCGAACTGTTCCAGCGACTCCGTTTGGCCACTATTTTTTCTAAACTGGACCTTCGAGGGGCGTATAACCTTGTTCGCATGCGTACTGGTGACGAATGGAAGACTGCCTTTCGTACCCGTTTCGGGCATTATGAGTACTTAGTGATGCCATTCGGACTGTGTAATGCCCCCGCTACCTTTCAGTTTTTCGTGACTTCCTGGATATGTTTGTTATTGTTTACCTGGATGACATCCTTGTGTTCTCTTCCTCCTTGGAGCAGCATCAGGACCACGTTAAGTCGGTCCTCGCCAAACTCCGGATTCATGGACTTTATGCCAAAGCGGAGAAATGCTAATTTGAGCAACAGTCGATACAGTTTCTGGGTCTGGTTATCTCCGCTGGGGGTATTGGCATGGACCCGCAGAAAATGTCGGCCATCCTTGACTGGTCCCCGCCTTCCGACAAAAGGGGGGTGCATCGCTTTACTGGCTTTGCCAATTTTTACCGGAAGTTTATTAAGAACTTTTCTGGTATCATCGCGCCTGTTACTCTCCTAACTAGGGATCGGGGACACTTTTAATGGACTGCGGGGGCACGAGCGCGCCGGGCACGGCTCCCATTCTTAAACATCCGGATCCTGCACTGCCCTACTGTCTGGAGGTAGACGCTTCTGAAATTGCTGTCAGAGCGTTTTTTTTCTCAACGTCTGGGTGCCAAATCGCTCCTTCATCCTGTGGCGTTCTTCTCCAGACGGCTGAGCGATGCTGAACGGAATTACGATGTGGGGGATCGTGAACTCTTGGCGATCAAGTTCGCGCTGGAGGAGTGGCGCTATTTATTGGAGGGGGCGGCACACCCAATCTTGATTTTTACTGACCATAAGAATCTGGAGTATTTGCGATCAGCCAAGAGGTTGAGGCCTCGTCAAGCACGATGGGCCCTTTTTTCCCCCCCATTTCTGTTTTCATATTATGTACCGGCCGGGCTCTAAGAATGTGAAGCCTGATGCTCTTTCCCGCATGTTTTCCGATGTTCGCTCCTGTTCTCCTCCTGACACCATCCTGCATGCTGGTAATTTTTTGCTCTTTCAGGCGGACCTCATTGCTCAGATCCGACATGCCTCCTCCACGGACCAGCCTTCTCCACGTCTGGCTCTGCATGCACGTGTTGTACTTTTTTTTTCTGCACACCGGATATATGTTCCCCTGAGCCTGCGGACGGCCGCTTTGGGTTCCTGCCATGATTCCCCATTGGCTGGTCACTTCGGTTGCCGTAAAACATTGGATCTGGTTCGGCGGATGTTCTGGTGGCCCGATCTTGCGTTGGACTGCAAGAATTATGTGCATGCATGTAAGGTGTGCATCCGTTCCAAAGGTCGGAAGGCGAAAGCCTGGGGCCCCTGCCGGTTCCTGGTAGGCCGTTGGACATGTTGTCTATGGACTTTATTTTTGAGCTACCACCCTGCGGGGGGTTTACTACCATTTTTGTTTTGGTTGATCGCCTGTCCAAGATGGCGCATTTTGTTCCTTTGCAGAAGGTGCCGTCAGCTGCCGAGTTTGCCCGCACTTTTATCAAGGAAGTGGTTTGGCTCCATAGGAACCCCGGCCACATTGTCTCGGATAGAGGGGTGCAGTTCACCTCGAAATTTTGGAGGGCCCTTTGTGGAGCTTTGGGCATCGAACTGAGTTTTTCTTCTGCATGCCACCCCCAGACAAATGGGCAGACTGAGGGGACGAATCAAACTCTGGAACAGTTTCTTCGTTGCTTTTCTACATTCTCCCAGGACGATTGGCTGTCTTTGCTTCCATTGGCTGAATTCTCGTATAACAACTCTCTGCATTCGGCTATGAACCAATCCCCTTTTTTCGCTAACTACAGATTCCACCCTTCGTTCCTTCCTGCCTTGCCTCCTGACTCTGCTTTACCGGCGGTTCAACGTGATTTGGATTTTTTCCGCTCCAATACCCTGTTACTTCAGAGAGCTATGGCCAAAGCTCAGCGGGACAATAAGAGGTCATTTGATGTAGGGCGGAGGGAGGACTTGGACCTGAAGCCTGGGGACCGTGTGTGGTTGTCTACCGTGAACCTATGGCCTATCCCTCGAAGAAGCTTGGACCTAGGTTTATTGGTCCCTTTCCGGTGGAATGGAAGATCAATGCGGTTGCCTACCGGTTATCCTTGCCCAGCCAGTGCTGGATCCACCCTGTATTCCATGTGTCGCTGCTCAAGCCTGATGTACCAGATCTTTTTCCTGATCGGCCCTCGGTTTCTACTGGCCCTATTATGATTGGCGGGGAGGAGGAGTACGAGGTGGAGTGTGTGTTGGACTGTAGACGTCGTCGGGGCAAGCTGCAGTTCTTGATTAAATGGAAGGGGTATGGCCCTGAGGAGAATTCCTGGGAACCCGAAGATAATGTGCATGCCAGGGGACTGGTACAGTCGTTTTTTCGGGCTCATCCGGAGAAGAGGATCATGTTGAGCATCCGGAGGCTGCCCCTTGGGAAGGGGCACTGTCAGGAACCTAGAACTAATGCCCGTAACATAAGGAGGGCTCGAGTTACCACACGCACTATGGCGCGCAGACACGTGCATAGTGACCGACGAGCAGTAACTGCGCATGCGCACAGGCATATTGCGGGAAGTCAGGCACAACGTGCACGTGTTCACGCGTACACTCCTGTTGCGCAAATTGGCGCCAATCGGCCTATTTAAACTCCAAGCAGCAACTGCTAGTTGCTGGAAGATCTCAGTTGTTCCTGTAACTGTGTTCCTGTATCTGAATCCTGTGACTGACCCGGCTTGCTCCTGTTTCCTGCTGTCTGCTGCCTGCCTTCTGACCTCGGCTTGTCTGACTACTCTCCTGCTTCCTGATTCGGCTCTGATCTGCCTGTTCGGTTCTGACCCGGCATCCACTGACCACGTCGCTGTCTATTCTCCTGGCCTGCCAGTTACTGACCCAGTCCGCCTGAATCCTGCTTCCTGCATCTGGCTGCCTGGATCCTGCTTCCTGCATCTGGCTTCCTGCATCTGGCTGCCTGAATCCTGCTTCCTGCATCTGGCTTCCTGCATCCGGCTGCCTGGACCCTGCTTCCTGCATCTGGCTTCCTGGACCGAGCTTCCTGCATCTGGCAGCCTGAATCCTGCTTCCTGCATCTGGCTTCCCTATCATTACCAGCAGGTCATCAGCATCCACAGGCACTGGTGTCTCTCTCCGTCCGTGCGCTACCTGTGCCATCCCCAGGGGTGCTCTGACGAGAGTTACAAGAGGAGCCTCCCTCATCATTCAGACCATACCAGGTACGTGACACATGCAAGCAAAAATACTGTTTTATTATTTTCCTTGCACGTAGTTTTTAAAAAGTGAATTTTCACCACATTCACCAAGCTATGGGAAAATTCCCCTGTAAAGTGAACAGCCTATTTGCCTTTAGTAAATCAATCCCTAACAGTTTGCATTAGGTAGAATCTGAACTTGCCTGCTCACTTGCAGTTTCCTATTTTGGTCAGCAGATGGCAGACATGCATACCTTATAACAGCACACAACCCAAGAACAGCAGAATCCTGGTGCCAACAAGGACAAAAGACTGTTGGCTGCCAATGAGAGCATTATACACCAACCTGTATTTTTGCAGTTCCAATTAAGAAGTGTGAGTTGTAATCTATAATGCAAATGTTTGAAATATGGACAATGTGTGAGCTAAGCCCTTTCCAAATGTCAAAGAGCACTAGCAAATTGTGCAGTCGTGTTGAGCCTGAACAAATTTAACTTAATTTTTTGTGCATTCCCTGCAATCCTGGGCCGTCAAATGAGCCAGTTGTGTAGAGGTCTGTAACATACTGTAGTTGAGATTTTTACTGAAAACAGATATACATTTAAGGTTTTATAAAGTGGCAGTGCTACATTGAAATAACAATGAATGAAGCCAACAGAAGGTCTGATACTAAAGCTGGGCAGGGCTGGCCTTCGGCTTCTAGGCGCCCTGTGCAAGCCAGCTTTACAGTGCCCTCAGTGACCACGCCCCTCAGTGGCCACACCCATTTCTCCAATACCCGCACCATTTAAAGCCTCTCATTTTGTTAAGCCCCAAAGAAACAGATTTAAAAAGTATAATAAAAAATAAAACTTTTATTCAAAGGTGTTGAACTTGTAAGCACAATATAGGAATTCTTATTAAATAAGACAACAGTAGGCAAACAACTGGTAAACAATAAATGTCAAACTAAAACAGTATAAAAATAAAGTGTCAGGATGTCACGCAGACCCTTTTTTCAAGTAAGTGCATCTAGAAAAGTAAAAACAAAAAACAACACACAAAACCTAGACTACATGTTAAATAGTGCATACTGTTTACTAAAACAAAGTGCATGTTGCACACTGTTACACGTGTATAATATGTATACTTGTGCATTTGGACAAACCTGCAAATCAAAGAAATCCCTTTGATTCGGCGATTTGGGCGAATTAACAAATTATTATATGGACGAATATACTAAAAACTTATTCAGGCACATAATAATTTGTTTGAGAACCGGCGTTGGCCATATTGGATAGCGAACACTCAGCGGCCATATCGGCCACCTGTGCATTCTGCGCATGCATGCCGCATAATGTCACATAACGCCACACGCCGGTATAGGTGCCGCCATCTTTGTGTATACCTAGATATACACCAAGATGGCAGTGCCCAAGAGGCATGTGACATTAAGTGCCCTGCTTCCAGGATGGCAGCGCGCTTGCGCAGAATGCACAGGTGGCCGATATGGCCGCAGAGCATTCTTTTCTTTACATTTGCGGTTTCGGATTTGGAGGCTCGTTGCCTCCGAATCCGAAATAGTATAAAAATTTGTTTCGTTTGACGAAACTAATGAAAAAGTTTTTGTTCACTTAGTCGACAAATAATTTTTAGTCTTTGCACATGTCTAATAATATGTGTATGTGTAGGTGGGGGTGGGTGTGCGGGGGGTCGTTATGGTTTTTTTTCATTTATTTTTTTACCATTATTATTATTATTTTTTACTGTTGGGGGGCTATGATTAAATATCTGGGGTCTAAACAGACCCCTGACATTTCCCTTTTGAAATAGAAAAAGAAATTGAGGACACAGAGTCCTCAATCTCTTTTTCTGCAGCCTCAGCACTGAATGATTGGAAAGCACTCAGTACAGAGGCTCTACATCCTGAACCGGTCGGCCACGCACAGAGCTGCTCGGCCAGGATCCAACAGCCGGCGGCTCTCTCTCTTCTCTTCTGGATGACAGCTCCCTCCTCCACCGCCTCTCTACTCCCTGCCGCCCCGAGGCCGAGCTGTCTTGGCTGCCTGGTGCCCCTGGTGCCCCTGTTGCCCCAAAGGTCGGCCCTGAAGCTTGGCATACACTAATAGATTTTTTTTGTTCAGCCCTCAGGCCAAAAAATCGAACAGACTTCTCTATAACAGGGGTTCGCCCATTAGGTCGATCTCGTAGCGATCACTGGTAGATCATGATGTCCTCTCCTCCCGCCGTGGGGCTTCTCCTCTAGATCTCCGCTGCTCTCCCCCATCTGTATGCAGCGGGGATCCGAGGAGAAGTGTACAAAGGGAGCCGCTGTCACAGAAGTAAGTCCGAGCGGTGAAGAGAGAGAGAGAAACGCTCGGCCAGGATCTGACAGTCGGCGCCTCTCTCTCTCCTCACCGCTCGGACTAACTTCTGTGACAGTGGCTCCCTCCTCCGCTGCCCAGCAACTGAAGTGCTTCTTTCACTTCTCCTCGGATCCCCCACTGCCTCTGCCCAGGAGAGCAGTGGGGATCCAGAGGAGAAGCTGAGCCTCCGTGTGCGTGGCCGAGTGGCGGAGGATCGGTACATATCAGTGATATGTTCCGATCCTCTGTGCAGGACAAACACTGGAGCGATCAGCTGATCACTCCAGTGTTTGTAAATAAATGGCGACACATAGTACTATGTAAAACAGTAGAAAGTTATCATCGCACACTCACAAGCCAGCAAATCTAAAAAAACTTGTCTCACCACTAAGGTTAACAACAGAGGTTTGGATACACTTTTTCTGCAGAAAATGTGAAAGCCCCACAGCTGCGCCAAGGCACCTCTTATAGTGCGGTCCTAACTCTAAACTATGAGAGTCTCCATCTTGGAGCACATGGGGGCAGAAGATTTAGAATTGGGTGCAGGTTTGTCAGGAGGAAGCCCGACCTCCCTTAAAGGCACAGGAACGCACAAGGGATCCCGCACATCCCAATGGCAGCTGGGAACCCCCATGCATCACTGCACCAAATCAGTCAAGCAAAACAAATGACAAACGCACTCAACAATTCGTCACAAGTTATACAGTAAGGTGCACACGAAATGGGCTTTAAACAGTAAAACAGTAGAAAGTTATCATGGCTGGTGAGTGTGCCATGATAACTTTCTACTGTTTAAAGCCCATTTCGTGTGCACCTTACTGTATAGCTGTTTGTATATAGATGTCACCAGCACTCCAAATACGACAAAATACGTCAAAGTTTTTAGTGAATCTTCATTTTATTTTTTATTTTTTTTAGTGTAATCTTTGAGTGACTTCGAAAATAAAATGAAGATTCACTAAAAACGTTGACGTATTTTGTCGTATTTGGAGTGCTGGTGACATCTATATACAAACGATTTTATTTGATACGGCGCCATCCGTAGTCATTGCGAGCACCCATATTTCCACATGGGAAGTCCGGTAAGGTGTGCTACAGGTCCTTGGACATTTACTGTATAGCTGGTGACGAATTGTTGAGTGCGTTTGTCATTTGTTTTGCTTGACATAGTACTATGTGTCCCCAGTTATTAATGAACAGGAAGTGATTTACATCACTTCCTGTTCATTCATGAGTTTCTCAATGGGGAGTAGCTTTGTACAGATGCTTCTCCCCATTCAGAAACTGGATGATAGTAAATATTTTCTGAATGAATGGGAAGCCTCTGTGTTTTCGATTCATTTAGAACAGATTCAATCTGTTGATCTGGGCTTATAGATGATAAATTAATAATATGGGAAATGAAGCTGCCACAATACAGACAACAAAGTCCTAATAGTATAAACAATGATTTTGTGGCGCTAAACCCCCTAATGTGCTTTAATCTATATATTTAAACAAATTTCTTTGATTTACTCTTAATGTGGAATAAACCTTATATTTGTGATCAAAATGTCCCTTGGACGGGATGAAAAATTATATCAAAATAAGGATAAACACAGTTAATAAAAATTATTACTGTGAAAAATTATCACAGTAAAACAATGTGTATATATCACAGTGAATATCACAAGGACCAAATATTAACAATGAAAAGTTCATAAATAGACCATAATAAGAACAAAACATGCTGCACATTTTGATCACAAATATAAGGTTTATGGCACATTAAGAGTACCCAAATAGTGACTGCAGCTGAATGGCTGCAATCACTGTTGGGCTAAAAAATTTCGTCTCAGCTCCATCAATTTAGTCAATCGAATATTGTTGAGGTGGCAGGGCCATCCCTTGTAAGAATCTTGTCCTATTCCTGTAAATCATCCAAAATCATAACAGTGTATATGTACTAACCCCTCGTCTATCCACTACATATCAAAGCCTGTACAGGCTCCCAGGTGGGCTGTGTGGGCTCCCAGGTGGGCTGCGGGCTCTATGCAGGCTGTGTGCGAGCCCCCCATCATCAGGCTGCTAAAACACTTACCTTACCACTCAAGCGACTCTGCTCCACTCCCTGATCGCTCTTTGGTAAAAGCCGCAACAGACCAAGGTCGGCCTCCCGAAAACTCCCCTTCCTGCATGTATAGAAAGGTACCAAGTTATAGGGAAGATGGGCCGGGAACCTACTAAGTGCTGTACTGCACGTATTACCAACAGCAAAAACAGTGGCTGACCTAAGGAACAGACTGGCCCCCCAAACCCCCCCGGCAGTCTCTGCAACAGAGGAGCTTACATACGGACGTCCCCAGTCTCACACTACTATTATTATACATTAATATAGCTCTGACATATACTACAGAGATGTACAGAGAACACTGAGCCAGCCACATCAATCTCTGTACAGAGGAGCTTACTCTCTAATGCAGGATGGCACCGGCTGTACTACAAATCCCAGCATCCCATGCACTGGCCTCTGGACTTAGGAACGACTGGACTCTAGACTTAGGGTCGCACTGGGCTCAGGACCCACCTGAGACCCCGCAGAGCCCACCTCAGACCCCACACATACCTGAGATGCCACACAGTCCACCTGAGAGTGACCATAGATACTGCACAGCCCATCTGTGCAGTATCTATGCAGTATCATCTAACCAGCCCACCTGCAGGGTCTCAGGTGGGCTGGTTCTCAGGTGGGCTCAGGGCTCCCACTGATTCTGCAATATGTTGATTGTATAATAAGTTCATTATATATTACAGTGTAATAATAATAGCAATAAAGTGCACAATAAATGCACTTGAAACATCCCAAAACTATCTCCCCCACGCTCCCTTGAGATGGTGGGAACACATGCAGCAAGGAGAGGTGGTGGGGTCTGAAATCAATTGGCTGCTGCTCGTTCCTCCTGGCCGAGGCCCCAGCGCTGCCCCATAGTGTGCCTGCAGGCTGCTGTACTTTTGCCTCCCACCAGCTCTGGGCGTGAGGGACTTCAATTCAGCGGCTATTTTCCCCTGGAGTCGGCTATGGGGCGGATCTCAGTGATGTCGTGGGACCTGATTGGAACCTGTGCAGCCACTGCTTGTTCGGTGCGGCCGGTGGTTCTCTCAGTCAGAGCGGCGGAGGGAGAGACAATTTTCTTGTTGGAGGGGGAACTGGCCGCACCGAACAAGCTGCGGGTGCACACTCTGATCCGCCATTGTTAGCGGGGGGCAAAGACTAATCTAGGGGGGACGATTGCCCCTCTTTAGCGACACCACTGTGTACAGTCCACCCTAGTAAGACTCCTCTATTACACTGGTATCACGATATCATATATGCCAGTGACTGCCGCTGTCGTTATACAACCCCAGCTGTTGCCGGTTAGTTGAACTGTTTGCTGTCTCTGTGGGTCAGTGAACTTTCACTAACCCACTGAACAGTGCCCCCACTTCAAGAGGTGCCCTGGGCATGTGTCATATGTGCCATGCATACACCACTGTGTACAGGAGTTTCTTCATCTCCGCATGCCCGGGTCTGTGCGCTGAGCTACACATGCGTGGGTCAGTATACAAAAAACAATTGCCAAATGGTGGAAAATAAGCTTTCATGGCAGGAGACACTTACACAGTCTCTTCTGCCTGAAAAATACTTTTGTTTTTGTTTTGTTACAACTTTACTTCCATTTCATAGTACCGAGCAGGTAGGCTGCTCTCTCTATATGCATTTCTTGGATTGAAAGACACTTAGGCCCGGTTCACACCTTGGCGTTTTGTAGCGCGTTCGTACGCTCTGCAAAATGCTCAAACAACGAAATCCCATTGTTTCCTACGGGTATGGTTCACACCTGGGCGTATTTCAGGCCGTCTGAACGCGCTACAAAGCGGCCTACGCCAGAAAAAGTACAGGAGCTTCTTTGGGGCATATTGGGCCGTTTTGTAGCGCGTTCGCGGCCATAAACTTTGACGTGAATGGGCTGAAATCAAAAGCACGCCTATAACGCGCGTTCCGCACATGGCTACAGACCACACCCCAGGCTGCAGACACAATTTTCGGTCGACCAAGAAGCAAGCAGCAAAATGGAGGAATCAGCAGCATGTGGCCTGATCGATACAGAGGCGTTCATACGCCTGGCGCAGGCAAAGCCGTGCATATATGATATGAAGCATTCGGCTTATAAGAACCGGCGAATCAGGCAGCGTGCATGGGAAGAGATTGGAAAAAATACATGGCCTGATTGGGAGAGTTTTACTAAGCAAGTTAAAGAAGCAAAAGGTACATGTCAGCAGTGTTTTCATGTGACATGTGTGCTGTGTTTTCATGTAACATGCGTGTGGTGTATTTTCATGTGACATGTGTGCATTGTTTTCATGTAACATGCGTACAGTGTTTTCATGTAACATGCGTACAGTTTTTTCATGTAACATGTGTGCAGTGTTTTCATGTAACGTGTGCAGTGTTTTGATGTGACGTGTGCAGTGTTTTCATGTGACATGTGTGCATGCTATGCGGTGCATTTCAATATTAGAATAAACAAGGCTCAGATATTAGTTATATTCAAATACACTTTATTAGGAACAGTACAAGGATAAAGGTTTTTTATTTTTTTGGGAATTAGGATTGAATTACTTGCATCTGCCATGACACCTCCCCCTCAGGTGACATGAAATATGCAGCAAATTGGTCCCGAATGGTGCCTCGGTGCGTGGTACCACGGCTGCTGCTCCAATGGCTACTCTCCATGCAATGCACCAATGAATCATCAAATAGAAATCCATCTCTGTGACGCACAAAATTGTGAAGGGCACAGGCTGCCTTCACCGCAGAGATGGCGTTTTCTATTTTCAGATTTATTGGTGAGTGCAGAAAGTGCCATTTATTTGACAGTTTGACAAAGGCACACTCCACCACCCTGTGTGCTCGGGTAAGCCTATAGTTGAACACCCTCTTCTCCAGGCTCAGTCCACGGCTTGAGTAGGGCCTCATAAGATGCTCACCCAGAGCAAATGCCTCGTCTCCTACAAACACAAAAGGCATTGCAGGATGAGTGGTACCAGGCAGCGTGGTGTTCCCCGGGAGGTCCAGATCACCGTGACGCTGCCTCAGTCCAAAGTCTGAATGGGCGAATACCGCCGAATCAGAGCTGCTGCCATAGGATCCCACATCTATGTAGCGGAAGCAGTAGTTGGCATCAGCTACCGCAAAAAGGACCACAGAAAAAAATAATTTGTAATTAACAAATCTACTACCACTCCCAATCGGTTTTATGACACGGATATGTTTTCCGTCTATGGCTCCCACACAGTTCGGAAAATTGCATGTCGTGGCAAAAATTTCTGCAATTTGCATCCACTCCTCCTTGGTGGGTTTGGACATGACCACATCATGCAGGACATCCCATATCGCACAGCATGTTTCCTGGATGATCTTGCTTGCAGTCGATTTCCCAATCATAAATGCGTAGTGCAGACTGGCCAAGGACTGTCCAGTAGCTAAATACCTAGGAAATGACAGATAAAAGCAAGAATTTAATTCATGTTTACATTTTGTTTCCACAGTCAATATCATCAAAGGAAAATGGAAGAGTGTGAAGGACGCCTTTACGCACCACAGGCGCAAGGAGAGGGAGTATAGGAGTGGATCGGCTGCCAGTGCCCCCTGCAGATATATCCAAGCTGAGCAGCTAGCATTTCTAATTCCTTGCGTGGAAATGCGTAGGTAAGTCACGTCATGTTTATGACGGTCATGAATATTGTTTTATATAACATGCAGAGAATAATCTATTGCACATACTAATGTATTGTTTCCTCATGACAGCACCAACAGTAGCTGGGAGCCTACTGTGAGGCAGGAAGAGGACGAGGAGGAGCACTCGACCACACAAACGACTGAGCCCTGCTTCTCACCAGGACCACAGAGCCCACCCCCACCAAACGTACACATCCACCACCACCAGCAGCAACACCAACCCCGTCTGCCCCACCAGCCAGGGGACCTGTACGCCGGCGTACAGTTCTCAGGCCCCGTAGGCAGAGGCCTGAACGAGAGGAGGACAGGCTCATAGAAGTCCTTGAGTCTATGGCGCATCCTGTCCCCAGGCTTTCAGACTCTGCATATTTCATGCTCAGCTTGGAGGGAAAACTGAATATGGTGCCTTTAATCAGACAGAGGGAAATACGGGACGCAATCACCTTGACTCCGAAATTTTTCCTGATGGCTCTTCACAACATGTGACTGCCCCCATACCAGCCCCACCAATTCGACATCCACCTCAACATGTCACACCCATGCACACACATACTTCCCAAGCTTAACCACACACACCCATGCACCATCAACACCACCCAGAAACATGGCACCCACACCCACATTCCCCATATGTTTTTCCCTCCACCAGCCTGGCACATAGCTCCACCTCCACCACCCAAATACCAGATGGCTTTTCCGCACGTGGAATGAGGTAGGACATGCAGGTGGACGAGCCTAACTTTGCGCTCTCAAATTTTCAAAATTTTTACATTTGGCCAAAAAATTTCTGTAGTTCTATGTTCGACTATAGGCACCCTTTTCAGTTTCTCCTCCAAATACGGTGTGTTGAACCCGGTTGAGCAGGAAAAATGCCTTTCCCCTTTGGCTGCGGTTATGGCCTTGTTTTTAGTGCACTTTTCATGCATGCTAATTTTTTAAATTCTAATATTTTTAAGTATAACATTTTATGACTATTTAACAATTAGTTTGTGTGTTTGTTTGGTTACAGTTTGAAAAGGTTTTAAATTATTTTAAGGATTTTTTTATATTAATGGTTGTGGTATACATAAGTAGGAGGGTCGCACATGCCATACGTCACCCTGCATATCACAAACACACCCAGGGTACAACAGCACAATGCACAGGGCAGAACAGCACAGCACACAGGGCACAACACACAGGGCACAACGCACAACACCACAGGGCACAACACCACAGGGCACAACAGCACAGGGCACAACAGCACAGGGCACAGAGCAATAATATACAATTACATATAAATAACTAATTTCATACCTACAGCCACTGCACATCGCACAGAGCACACATTTACAATTACATATAACTCATTTTATGCTTCTTGCTTACAATGTTAGTCAATACTAGCAATTAGCAATATACATACATGAAAGACAGGCTGATTTGATGCTAGCTTTATTTTCTAACTAGCTATCCCGTCTGTTTTAATCTATGATGCTACTATTATATGGGACACAACAACAATAAGCAATAAGCAATAAGCATTGTATATGTACTAACCTATTTATGGACATGCGCGTATAGGAAAATAATTTCTCCTCATGGCCACGGAGGGTTTTATACATGGCCCAAAACTGCCCTCGTTGTTCTCGGTTGGCAATCACTGGATGGACCCAGAACCTTTGCCTGCTCAGTCTCCTTCTCCTCAAACGTATAAGCCGCACTGCTACAACGACTGCTGCAGTTCGTCTTCGTTTCACAAGCTTCATAATCACTGCACACAGCACACTCTCCTCTGTAACAAAGAAACTGCACACAACACACAGTCCTTTGTATAACAAAGAAACAGGAAAAGGAAATGCTGCGTCTCTGGAAGTGTTTTTCATTGGACGCCTCCGTAAAGACCGGAATTCATTTTCATTGGACACCTCTGTAGTCGATCAAAAAATGTGCGTACGTCGCTCGTTTTCAAGTGTGCGAAAACGCGTATTGCTCAAAAAGTGTCCGGAAAAAATTTGCGTTAAACGTGCACATAGGAAACGCCCAGGTGTGAACCCAGCCTTAATCAGCATGTCATCCTCTGCCAGACACCACAGCCTGCTCTAGGTTAAGCATTATCATCTGTTCTGTGAGCCGGCTGCCAAGTAGTACTGTGCTTGCATGGTTCTCTCCGCCATAGAGTGTAATGGAAAGGCCATCTACTTGCACGCTCACAAATAATGACCTCTTTTTATTACACTTAATGGCAGAGAGTAATGTGGACACAGAGCCACTGCCCAGCTGACTCACAGAAATGCTGACAGGGAGCAGGCTGCCACATTTGGAAAAAAGAGATGAATTAATCTCAGGTCTATGTTAGGGCATGTGTAGTGGATGAATATGGGGGGAAATGGACTGTGTACATCATTTATGCAAGTGTTCTCTTTTAGTTAAGTGTACCTTGAACACTTAAAGGAGAATTAAAGTCTTACATTTTTTTTTGCATATATCTACTGGTAGTAAGCAGTAGATATATGCCACAACATAAAAAAAAAGTTACCAAACAGGGTAATGCTTACCTGTGTCTGCGCAGCTTGCTCCCGGCTGCAGTACACAGATCCGAACGGCTGTGCATGCGCAGTCCATGTCACCTGCAGGGAGAGGAGGAGAGACACTGTCAGTGAATGCACATAGCTGGGAGTGTGCATGTTGGGCAGACTATGTGGGACACAGAACAGCGCTCCTGACACCCAGAACAGCCACCCTGAGACCCTGCACAGCCTCTTTGCAGTTCTGTAAGCAACACCTTATTTTCTGGAAGTGCCCCTCCCGAGACTAAACTCTGGATCCACCCCTGATCAGACCAGATTCCGGACCGAGTCAGGAGGACTGTGCGGGACACCGCGCTGTGCTGGAGAGAAATCACAGAACACCGGACTCTAGCAGTAAGTGAGCTAAAAGGGGGAGGGGACGGGGAAGCACTTCCAGGCACTGAGGAGAGATACACAGGTGAGACACCGGAGAAATTCAGGGTTCAAAACGAGGACAACACGCTAGGGTAACACAGGGGCCAGAATGAGGGGACACATGGACCTGACTAAGGGGGGACACAAGGTCAGAATGAGGGGACATATGGACCAGACTAAGGGGGACACAGAGTTCCCTGTAATTAGGCGGCTGCCTTAGGGGCCCGCCCCTCGGTTGTGCTATGTTTGGCCCCGCCCCAGATTGTGATAGATTGGGGCCTGTCAGGGGTCATGTGATTGGGCTGCTCAGTCCAAAATGCCCGGGCCTATTTTTTTGTCCCAGTCTGGCCCTGGTTTGTACCCACTTTCCTTTCTGACACGCAGTCACGGGAGGCTGAGCGAGCAGTGCAGGGAGGAGAGCTCAGCCTCCTGTGACAGCGCGGCTGTCTCCACCCACACAGCGCTCTGCCGGACTGTGATAGGAGGCTGAGTGGTGTGGGAGGAGAGACGCCGACCACTCACAGCGCTCGGCCGGCTGTCACACTTTCTCTCCTGCCCGCTGGGACACAGAGCAGCGCCCAGTGGGGAGGAAAGAAAGCAGGGATGCGCCGCTGTATCGGCAGGAAAATGGCACTTTCGGCATTTAGCCAAAAGTGGCATTTTCGGCCGATATATTTCGGTGGACGATATATTGGTGCATCCACTGACGGAACTACCAAGGTTGCAGCGGTCGCAATTGCATTCCGCCTGTTGAGGGGGGCCCAGAGAGGAAGCAGAGGGCACGAAGCTCCCTCCCTGCCGCGGTCTGAATGTACGGGCGGCTGTGCGGGGAAGGAGAGGAGGCTGCACCTGTCACTTGGCTGCCTGGCGGGCTCCGACACAGCAGGCACCACCAGGCAGCACATTCTTCTGTTGGGAGAGGACAGACCCTTTCCACTCAGTCCTGCCCCCTGGCCGCCAAGGATGAAGCAGCTGCGCCTGCTGCAGGAGTCAGGTAAGGCAAGTGTGGGGGCACGCAGAGGCGGGGAGGGGGGGGTAAGAAGCTGTCATTATTATTATTTACATTATAATGTATTGCTGGGACTTGTAGTCCTGCACAGCTGGTGGTATTCTGCATTGCTGTATAATGATTATACAGCAATGCAGAATAGCACCAACTATGCAGGACTACAAGTCCCAGCAATACATTATATTAAGTAGGGACGCACCAGTGCCAATACTGGGAATTTTCCCAAGTACTCATGAAAATGCCCCGATACTACGCACAGGCAAAATTACCAGGGTCGCAGCAGTCACATTTGCGACCAAGCCCTAGTGTTTGGCCAGTTGGGTGGAGCCCAGAGAGAAAGATGCGGGCCCGCCACCAGCAGCTGCCTCATGCTGCCTGCAGTGTTTTTGACACTTGCGGACCACAGTTCAGACAGAGGGATGGTGAAGACGCTGTAGTGGAGGTGTGGGGGGCAGTCAGCCAACTCCATTTGCATGCACTATTTTTTCTGAGCGCATCGGAACTGCAGGCATTGATTTGCCATGCGTTCCGGTGCAGGCGATCGCAGCCTCCCACCCCAGAACGCAGTGAGCCAGCTGGGATGTGATCCAGTGTGTTCCAGCACCAAATCGGGCCGGAACGCACTGGAGCTGGTGTGAACTAGCCCTGAAAGTTTTAACATACATACTGACCGCCTCTGGCTGCATCCCTAGTTCTAACCTTTCCCCCACTCTGTCCAAACTAAGGAAAAAAGATTTTGCTGCACATACACTTTAAGCAATGTGGCTTGTTCTAGGATCTGCACCATCCTGTGAATGGGCAAGGAAGAAGCAGCAGCAGCAGCAGACTGAGGAGGTCATCCTTTGTCTCCTCCACTCTGTAAGGATGTTAACTGTTGTAGCTGACAACCTTATCCCAAGCCATAGAGAACTGGCAGAATGACAATGCCGCCCCTCCTTATTCTAGTCTGGATGCTGCAATAGAGAGGATTACAGGAGCATTTAATCTTTTTAAAATTAAGTTATGAATCAAATGTGCATCTGATTACACGTGTCTGAAGTTCAGATTTAACCCTTTCACTACCAAGCCCTCCGGAACACCTTAGCTGGCCACATAATTTTTGCAATTTTTCCCATTGATTTCTTTTTCAACTGCTGCATTGCTAGCGTTTGTAAAAAAAAAAAACCAAAGCATATATTTTCTGAAAGCACAGGCATGGTAGAATAAAAAGATGGTGCTACTAAATTTGTAGGCCCTGCGATAATTGCGCAAATGTTCATCAAATTAATATTAAACTGATAAAAATACACAATTCAATTGATAAAGCACACTAAAATTAGTATCAGCGCACATTAAAAAAAAAATTCTAAACATATCTATAACATAAAACTGTATTGAGTTAATAATTAACAAATATTTGCACATTTTTAATTGCGCTTTTTTGCGAAAAGGTAACAAAATGAAGGAACGAAAAACTGTAAATAAGCGGCTTATGTTAAAAATCGTTTTTGCGCTGTGTTGGTGTTTGTGTTGTGATAAAATGATACAGGCGTATATTTAATTGCAACACAAGGTATCACAACAGACGGCAATGTGTCACAAAGATTTGCCATGCGCTGCCACAGTTAAATGTTTTTTTAACCAGTTGACATCCGCATGCGGCGATATGTAACATGTGTAGCACTTTGCATTTTTGCACTTATTGTTATTGCTATTATATAGGGGGATAACAATCCCCCTATATAATAGCAAAGGCACACTGACAGGTCCTCTTTATGGAGACATTAGGGGTCTCTAGGACCCCTAATGTCACCTGTGGACCCCAAAAGAAGCTGATGAAGCAGAGATCATGCGTGCCCCCTAGGGGGCGCACGCGAGCAGAAAAAAAAAACCGTCTGGAGACGGCAACCCGCCAATGCCGTCCGTCCGTTTTTTTACAACGGGCGGACGGCAAGAGGTTAAAAAGAAAAAAAATCATGCACTGCGATGCATTCTAACAACACACTGCAGCGCATGTGCATGGCGTACACTACAATATGGTGCATGTGTATGTTATGTGTGTGTGGGGGAGGTTTTTTTTTTAAATTAGTTTATTTTTTTAAACACATTTTTAAATTTAAAAAAATTATTTACTGTTGGGGGTGCTACAGTGAAATATATGTAGCCTAAACAGACCCTGACATTTCCCATTTAAAATATAAAAAGAAATTGAGGACACAGAGTCCTAAAATCTCTTTTTCTGTAGCCTCTGTTCTAAATAAATGGAAAGCACTCAGTAAATATTTTACTATCACTAGTTTCTGAATGAATGGGAAGCCTCTGTACTATCAACCAGTTTCTGAATGGGGAGAAGCCTCTGTAGTGAGTGTTTCTCCCCATTGAGAAAGTCATGAATGAACAGGAAGTGATATAAATTACTTCCTGTTCATTCATAACTGGAGACACATAGTACTATGTGTCCCCAGTTATTTACAAACATTGGAGTAATCAGATGATAACTCCAGTGTTTGTGCTGCCCTGAGGATTGGTACATATCACTGATATGTACCGATCCTGCTCTCGGCCATGCACACAGCCGCTCTCCTTCCCAGCGGCTCCGCTCTCCTCCCTGCCCGCCGCTCTCTCATGCCGCTAGATTACCGTGATTGAGCGGCTCACTCCCCCTGCCGGCCAACATTAGTACAGTGCCATCCAGTACCAATGTAATTCAGTACGAGCTTAATCCTGTACAGTGCCTATACAGCAAAAACCAGTGGCAGCCAGTACCAGTGCCAGAGTCATCCAGTACCTGTGTCATCCAGAACCAGTGCTATTCAGTACCAGTACCAGCCAGTTTAATCCAGTACCAGAGCCAGCTAGAACCATTGCCTATACAGCCAGTACCAGTGTCAAACAGTACCAGTGCCTGATTACTACCAATTACAGACATTTTGTGGGTGTTTCACCTGTTCTGCCACTCCAGAAATGTGAATGGTAGTCAGGAAATCAGATGCATAATTGATGCCCCTTGAAAGCCTGAAGGTGCTCCTTGGATTTGGACCCCTCTTTGTCACTAGATTGCCAAACAGTATCACACATGCCATTGTTATATTTGGGAGGAGTTGCAGAATGTGTTCTGCAGTGTAATTCTAATTCTGCCCATGCTGTGTGTGAGAAATATCTTATTAAAATTACAACTGTATGGAAAGGTTTTTTAAAGACTAAATAATTTACACTCAGAGTTTTTACCAAAGAAGTGTAGCAGAATACATTTTGGACTAAATTTGTGAAAAAATATTACTTATTTGATTTGTTTTATAACATACATTAAACAAGGGAAACAGGGTTTTTTTAAACTTTTTTTTTCTTTATATATAGGCTGACTATATTTCCTTGATCCGAAAACGGGACATTGGGATGGCAAAAACGTGATGGTTTTAATATACAGTATTCATGAAATAGTAAGATGATAAAAACGTTTTATGACAATATAGTAGATGTGTACAGCATAAAGTTTTGGACAAAAGTAGTTGTTATGCTGTTTCGGATTCAGAGGCAATGAGCCTCCGAATCCAAAACTGCACATTGAAAAACAAAAATTAATTGATTTGGCAGTTCGTTCGAATCCAAATGCACATCTCAACAATCAACAATTATTCTTGTTGTATGCCTATACATAACTTCCTCCCAGTCAGTGCTACCGCAGAGCAAGAATGAGCGCCGGCGGAGACTTCTTAGTAGTGCGCTCTGTGCGCCTCCTTAATGAGACCAGCTGGCCGCATGGATGTAGAAGGTAAGGCCGGCCACAGTTGCAGTCGTTTTAACATTTAAATCAACGCAGCCAGCCAGTCTGATTAAGGAGGCGCACAGACTCAAAACGCACTCCGAAGAAGGAAAATGGTAAAGGTGCACCAAAATAACGTTTTGAAAATAAAAATGTCAGGCTGAAATGGTAAATATTTTTTTCTAACCTTTTTAAAAAAAATTATACTTTATTTTTATATATTTATTTATTTATTTGTATTAAATTTTATTTTTTAACTTTACTGCTGGGAGCTTCAGTGAAATATCAGGGGTTTAAACAGACCCCTGATATTTCCCTTTTGAAATAGAAAAGAGATTGAAGACACAGAGACCTCAATCTTTTTTTTCTGCATCCTCTGTAATAAATTAACAAGAATCCTCTATACTGAGTGTTCTTTTTAAGTTATGCATTGTGGATATAGTGCAAGTTACTATGTACACAATTAGGAATGAATAGGAAGTGATGTAGATCACTTCCTATTCATTCATAACTGGTACATAGTATCCCATACTATGTCCAGTTATTTACAAACATTCAGCGATCACTGGATCACTCTCCATCCTGTATTCACTGTCACAGGAGGGTGAGCCAGTGATGTGGGAGAGGAGCTCGGTCTATTTTGACCGCTGACTCCTCCCCGACACCACCGGCTCGGCATCCTGTGACAGCTGTCTCCACCCCACACAGCTCTCCTGTCACAGAAGGCTGAGCGGGGCAGGAGGAGAGCTCAGCCTCCTGTGACACGCCAATGACAGCACACTCCTCCCCACCCCGCTCAGCTGCCTGAACGTTTCTCTCCTACCTGCTGGACGCTGCGCTGTGTCAGAGGGAACATAGAGCAGCGCCCAGCGGGGAGGAGAGAAATCACAGATGCACTGCAATTTTAGCCAATATTTCGGTGCATCCCTAGAAAACAGGACATTTGGTCAGCCTATTTTATATAGTAAAAAAACCTCAATGGTCTATCATATGCAGACAAACCTGGTAGGTTGATTTACGTACACATTATTGTTATTGTCTGGGTTCTATGTATTCTATTGTTTAATTTTCTGTACATTACCTGCTGTCTCTATTACTGTAATTTCTTTGATGGTGTCCTTTTGGGGGCTGTGGGTGTACAGTGTTTGTGTTAAGGTTTTTACCAAATTATTTTGTATAAATAATTTTGCATAAATAAAGAATTTACAAAAAAAACAGTGGTTATTACAGGTGAAACTCGAATAATTAGAATATCGTGCAAAAGTAATTGCAGTAAGTTAAGCTGCAAAAGGGGCCCAAACCAAGTACTGAGTACATATGCATGCTTGTACTTTTCAGAGGTCCGATATTGTTCTATGTACAATCCTTGTTTTATTGATTGCATGTAATAATCTACTTTTTTGAGGTTGTGGATTTGGGGTTCTTCGGGTTTTCATGAGCTGTAAGCCATAATCATCACAATTATGACAAATCACGGCTTGAACTATCTTGCTTTGCATGTAATGAGTCTATCTCATATATTAGTTTCACCTTTTAAGTTGCATTAGTGAAATAAATGAACTTTGCACGATATTCTAATTATTCGAGTTTCACCTGTAAATACCATCAAATGAAAGTTCTGTCTTGTATCTGTAATTTAATATAAAATTCATTTTGGAACAGTGTTGCATGACAGAGTAGTTGTCAGTCAAGGTATCACAGCACTGAAAACTGAAAAATGGCATGGGTAGGAAGGAAGTTTAACATGCTGCTACTGAAGTGGTTAAGTATGTTGTTTAAATTTTCTACTTCTTAGCCATAACCCTGGGAACAATAAATAGTTTACTAATATGTCACAGTGCATAAAGAAATTTAAAACAAAGTATTATAATATATGAGTTATGCCCTGCTTTTGTCACACCTTAAAACAATACACTATTTCACTTCCTAATGTGTGTTCACAGCCTCCTCCACGCCTTTCCTCCCTCCTCCCATCCCTTGAGTTATCTATCCCAGCGGAATGCTTCTAATGGGAAAGTGCAACTGTTGTGGTGGCTGGATGATTGTGTTCTGCCAGTGCTTTATGAGACTGCTAAAGGGGTTCTGGGCTGGAAATGGTTAGGATATGGATATTAATGGCGTACGCACACTTGGAGCACACTATCTCACTGAAGATGCAGCAACTGGAAGACTGTACAAGAGAGGCAAGCTACTGGGGAGGGTAAGTGAAGGGAGTTTTGTTTATAAATGTTGCAGCTCTATAAGTTTGTATTACGACTAATGTAAATAAATGTAAACATGCAAAAACATGAGAGAGAGCGAGGGCAAGTGAGGGCGAGTGAGAGAGAGAGAGCGAGAGAGAGTGAAATATCAGGGGTTTAAACAGAGAGAGAGCGAGAGAGAGAGTGAAATATCAGGGGTTTAAACAGCGAGAGAGCCAAAGCGAGAGAGAGAGAGCAAAAGAGAGAGAGAGCAAGCGAGATAGAGAGAGCAAGAGAGAGAGAGAGAGAGAGAGCCAGAGTGAGAGAGAGCGAGAGAGAGAGAGCAGGAGAGCGGGAGAGCAAGATACATTTTTTGCTCTCTAAATTATGTTTAGTGATACCGATGATATGAAATTCTTGGGGACAGAATGTCAAGCCATTGTGATTGTCATATGATGAGAGATTGCTGTAAAATGTTAATTATAGCTTTAGTAGCACTCTGGAATGAAGCTTCAGGTTGAAATTGGATGCCTTTCTAGTTTCTCACTTTAAAATTATGTATGAATTGGCACGTGTCATTAGTGACGCCCTTGATCTTATTTTATGTCTTTACAGGGTGCTTTTGGGAGGTGCTACAAATTCACAGATTTGTCGAGTAGGCAAGTGTTTGCAGTGAAAATGATCTTGCATGCAAGAAAATCTGTGATACAGCAAAGAGGAGGGGTGAGAGTAAATGCTTCTTTAAAGCTGAATTATAGCCACAAAATTTTTTATTTAAATGTATTCCTTAATAGCTAGAAATTATATACTGTATGTCCCACCTTTTGTGCACCAAATACTTAGTATTCAAATACCCAGTTATGATCATATAAAAGTAGTGGTGACATCATCACTGTGCTGCACTTAACCTGTGCAGGGAGCTGAGCTGTGAGAGGAGCCCATCAGGCCTATCCATTACAGGCTGCCTGCAGAAAACTACAGAAGCGGTCAGATAAAAGGCCAGTCACCCTGCACAAAGAGAGAGATCAGCTGTGACAGGTCTTTATTACAGAAAACTCCTATACAGAGGTAAAGTTTCTCACTGGACTACTGCACAGTTCTGGAAGAAATACATAAAGCACACCAAGATTCAAGAATTAATTGAATGCACAAAGCTCCTATATTTAGACAATATTTGCATATCACAGAGTTCAGTTTTAATTCTTTCTTGTGCATTGGTTCTTCAATAACATGACAGAAAACAGCTTTTGTTTCTACACCTACACCTGTACCCTCCCATCTGCTATGACCCGAATAAAGAGTGCCCTCAAAATACAGTTTTACCCAATATATTTGGTTATTCTAGAGCATTTCATTATAATTAGCAATTATTTCTGCCTCCTTTTTACCAACTACCGGCCACGGCATTTTATTTCAGTCCGTTTACAAACCCTAGCAGTGGCGTAACAAGGGGGTGCGGATCCCCCCAAATGAACATCCCCTTCTCTCTCTGCCGGTGGCCATCTTGGTGGTGGACGCCGGTAGAGAGAGGAGGGGATGTTAAGTGCATGTGACATCATTATGTGCGAGCGGTCGTCATTAAGTCACACGCACAGGGCAGCCTTCAGACATTTCGGGGCCCCTTACATGGCCTGGTGTGCCAACCCCCCATCCATCCATCAACCAACCCCCCGCGCGCGCACCGCTGCTACGCTGAGCCAGTCACACTGTTATTATTATACATATATATAGCTCTGACATAAATATTGCAATTCTGTACAGAGAACACTGAGCCAGTTAAATCAGTCTCTGTACAGTGGAGCTTACACTCTAATGTCCCCCCACAATCACACACTATGATTATTCATGTATATTGCTGTGACAAATACCGCAGTGCTGTACAGAGAACACTGAGCCAGTCACGTCACTCAAGCTTGGAGTGGTGGAAGCAAACAAAAACAAAAAAACAAAACAATACTGTGGTGTGCAATATAGTGAAATGTAAAATTATACAGCAATCAATGCAGAATGGCACCGGCTATAGAGCACTACAAATCCCAGCAATCATACATTATACAGCGCAATGGAGAATACCACCAGCTATAGAGGAATACAACAAATCCCAGCAATACAATATACATACAGTGTGTAGTGTAATGCTGGGATTTGTGGTCCCCTATAGCTGATGGTACATATACAGCACAATATACCATCAGCTATAGAGCAATACAACAAATCCCAGCAATACATTTATACAGCACACTCTTCAAGCAACTTTACTTTCTTCCGAGATCTTGGGACTGTCGGCAGCTGCCGCTCCCCCACGCTGCAGTCTCCCTGCAACGACGTGATCATCTTGGCGGGCAGCGGTGGGAGAGAGCTCAGAGCTGTGAGGAGGTGCGGCGTGAAGCGTGCGGTGCGTGTGGACCCGCAAACAGGCGCAACTAATCGAAAGCCAACTTATCAATAATGGAAAACGTTGACAACATTTTCCATCATTGATTTTAATAGACTCAGTCGATTAGTTGTTTTGCGGCCCCGGTCCCATCAGTCTCTGTACAGAGGAGCTTACACTCTAATGCCCCCCCCCACAGTCACATCAGTCTCTGCACAGAGGAGCTTACACTCTAATGTCGTCGTCCCACAGTCATATCCGCTGGATGCAGGGCTTCGTGACCCGCTGGACTCAGGGCTTCGCGACCCGCTGGACTCAGGGCTTCGTGACCCGCTGGACTCAGGGCTTCGCGACCCGCTGGACTCAGGGCTTCGTGACCCGCTGGACTCAGGGCTTCGCGACCCGCTGGACTCAGGGCTTCGTGACCCGCTGGACTCAGGGCTTCGCGACCCGCTGGACTCAGGGCTTCGTGACCCGCTGGACTCAGGGCTTCGCGACCCGCTGGACTCAGGGCTTCGTGACCCGCTGGACTCAGGGCTTCGCGACCCGCTGGACTCAGGGCTTCGTGACCCGCTGGACTCAGGGCTTCGCGACCCGCTGGACTCAGGGCTTCGTGACCCGCTGGACTCAGGGCTTCGCGACCCGCTGGACTCAGGGCTTCGTGACCCGCTGGACTCAGGGCTTCGCGACCCGCTGGACTCAGGGCTTCGTGACCCGCTGGACTCAGGGCTTCGCGACCCGCTGGACTCAGGGCTTCGTGACCCGCTGGACTCAGGGCTTCGCGACCCGCTGGACTCAGGGCTTCGTGACCCGCTGGACTCAGGGCTTCGTGAACCCGCTGGACACTAGACATGTGCACCGGCAAAAAAATTGTTTCGCTTCATCTTGTTTTGATTTGGATTTTGCATTATTTTGTTTTTCGGGATTCAGACGAAATTCGTTAGCGGTAGGTTGTACGAATGTTCATTTCCGTTTCATGTTCGTATCATTGCAGCAAAGTGACTTTAAAATTGTTTTTTTTTTTTTAATTGTCACTTTGCTGCAATGAAAATTCGTCCACAAACGAAAATGCATACAGACTACCGCTAACGAATTTCTTCCGGAAAACTAATTTTTCGGAAACGAATCGCACATGTCTACTGGACGCAGGGCTTAGGGTTAGTTCACACCATAAGCAGTGTGCTTATTCTGGCCAGAACACACTGCCTGTATTGCGGCCGGCTCACTTTTTTGCTGGGCTGGAGGGGGCCATTGAGGTGAATGGTTCCGTAGCCACGCCCTCCGGCTGCAATGCGATCGCCCGCACGGGATCACAAGGCACATTGTGCCTGCAGTGCGTTAGGGTGCGGTGCGATCAAAATAGTGCAGCATTTTGACCACACCAGACCGCGGGCACAAGGTGCCCTGCGATCCCGTGTGGGCGATCACATTGCGGCCGGAGGTCTTCAATGGCCCGCCACGCCCCTTCCTGCCTGGCAAAAAAGTGAGCCAGCCGCAATGCGATGCAGTGCGTTCCGATCGGAGCACACTGCAAGTGGTGTGATAGTCAGCGGCGGCAGCACCACGAGGGAGCGATCAGTATGATCTGCATCAGCAAGAGATGCAGATCATACTGATTCCCCACTGGACCACCAGGGAATGATTTTCATTTAATATATTGCCGGTTTGGCAAAATATTAAATGTAATGTGGGCACTTGCCAGGTTTAAAGGCCAGGCTACTCGCGGTGGCCATCTTTAAAAACCTAATGTGCAGTGGAGGCCCCCTGGGGACACCGGATACCCGCACAGAGTACCTCAGGTGAGGATATGAAGTGTGCGGGCCCCGGCTTCCTCCGGTGCTGCGGGGGCCTGGCAGCCTCCACCTCCCGCCAGGCACCTGTATGGTCGTCGGTCGATACTCATGTAAGGTTCCTGGGCCCCTCAGGCTGCCCGGGCCCCTTACATGAGTACCGGCGGTACCCCCCTGACGGCGGCCCTGCACATGCATGTGCAATGACATGCCACCTAGTGAAACCTGGTGGCTGCACCGGGTGACACCCGGCATGGTGTACAGCTCTGGTTTGAATAGTTAATGTTTGTTAAATGATGATGTGTTTATTTTGTGATTAAACCTATGGATCTGGTTTTCTACACCGAATAAACTTTGATCATACATATAAAGTGACATGTAAACAGGTGCTTTCCTCTGATACAATGTACCACCATACTACTTTATTTTTTAAAGTGAACCTGTGGCCAGGCTTTGGACATTCAATTATTTACATTTTCTTAAGAAGCAGTGATGGCAGAATAAGTGTTATGACAAGCCCTCATTGGCATCTGTAGTTGCAGGCATATGGAGCAAGTAATTTTTAAAGTTAACAGAGGCACGGTTCTAGTCAGTTTCCTCAATAGATGTAGCTCACCTCGCTTCCTCTCCCAACATACTCTTTGTTAACATTTGAATGCTTCTGTCGCACTGCTAAATCTTTTGAGAAAATAACTAGAATCCAACTACAATGCCTCTGTTATGAATTTTCAGAATGAATTGCACCACAGTGCCTGCAGCCAGAGCCAGTTTAAAAGTTAATTTACTGCTTGTTAAAGCTAAATTCTGGAAGTTTTTAAGAAAATACCCATGCAGTGCATGGGGTAAATGCGTGTGGGGACACGAATAAGCTGCAACTTACAATATTCCTCAGTCTGGCAGGCTTCCACCAGGCAGTGTGACCAGTCCCCCAAAGCCTCTTGTCTTTGGCACTCTGGCTGGTGATCCCTTTCTGATGTCATCACATACAATGCAGGACCAGCAGCCCTGCACTGTACCCGAGGATGGTGAGGGTCCATCCACAGTCTGCAGAGAGAAGATGTGTGTTGGTGAGAAGAGGAGCGCTCTGGAAGACTGCTGGAGTAATGAATAGTAATGAGTATTACAACTTTTTCCTCCGCTCCTTCAACTTTATGAATATGTAAATGAATATCCATAGCCTGGCCATAGGTTCATGTTAAAGAGTATTGAGGTTAAAAGAGAACTAAAGCCAGAACTTTTTTTTGGCTTTAGCCCTCTTTGGGTTTAAAGGAGTACATTTTATAATTTATTCCTTTGACCTAAAGTCAGCATATAGCAGGCTAATGCCTGGTCAGAGTGGCACTGCAGCCAGGAAAGTTCCCATCAATATTGTCGGGCTCCACCCTGCTGCCTTTTTGACAGCTGGCTCTGCCTCTCTAGAGCCAGAGCCAGGTGTGCCTGCCCCTCTCCTGTCTGTCCCTCCAATGAGCACTGGAGGAACAGGGAGGGGGAGAGGGAAATCCCTGCGGGGAGCGGTGACCGACAGTCACCACTATCTGCATGGAGAAGACTGTGAGCTGAGTGATCAGTGGTTCTCGAGCTTTAAAGCTGACGTGTGACAGCTGCAGTGTCACACCATGGCTCAAACTATTGGGAAGAGTACATTTTACTCTCCCACTACTGCTCCTTTAATATATTGTGTTATTGTATACATTTCCTATATGTTGAGGACTTAAAGCAATTTTTATAAACCTATGTTTTCTGTTCATAAGTCATGTAAACTATTGTATATTAATATTACATATTTGCCACTCGAAACCAGCAGTCGACGCTTCCAGGTAATGTAGAAGCTTGCTGCTAAGCCACCTATTCCTATTGGCTTACCACAATGATTGGCAGCCTTACTGACCAATAAGAATGTGATAATTGAGGAGACAAGAAGAGGTGGGCAAGTTTCAGCACTATATGGAGGTCCCAAAGCCTTTCCTGCCAGAACAGCCACTATTTAGCCATAGTGTATTTAGGTAAAGCCTGTGCTTTATGCCGGCAGCAATTGTTTTAATTACAGATTCTCTTTACCGAGTCAACGAAGGACTTGCCCGCATCCTTATCCTCACACTACTTTGTCTGGATTTTCAGTTAGGCTGAGGCAGTCAGATAGTGAGCAAGTAGTGCTGGACTTTTTCTTCAGAATTTTCAGACTGCTCTGCAAAATCTGTGTCTAACCGTAAAGTAATGTAGCACTCACCCCCGAGGGAGTAAATAACTGGTAGTTCTGATTTTTTTTTTGCTAACTATGTCCCATTAGGGAATGTCTCTCACACTTTCTGTGCCAGAGACTCAACAGAAAAAAAGGAGACATCTCTAAGCATAGAATTCCACTCTTAAACACATCTTAACAGTTTCACTGTGGCAGATGTCCACATCGAAAGATATCCCTTCTACCTCTTGTTCTGCTGATAGCTGTAACATTTTAGATTTCCCATCACTTTGTGTCATAGTGATAATGTCTGCCAGGACAAATAGAGAAGCTGACCCTCTCTAAGGGTGACACAGTCAACAATAAAAACCTCATAGGGGTTCTAGCCATTCCACACTACATCCAAAACTAAACTAAAAGTTTTGGCAATACATAAATATTAACTAAGAAGATATCAAGTCTCTAGGGATACAGAGTAAGTGTAATTGGGGAAGGATTAGAACTCCTTCCAGGTTTTATGTCTATTCTAGGCTCAGTTGTTTGCCCTTACTCACCGTCCCAAGAACAGCCTTTTCACCAGACAGGAAGTAAAGGAAACTCTGCAACAACAACACAGACAGAAGAAAAGAATGGGGTTTTTTTTAGGTCAAATAGGGGAGTGCTAAAACTCCTGGGAGCTTTTTATTGTGGTCGGTTTCCCTGTTGCAGATTTTCCCTCACTTCCTGCCTAGTAAAATGTTATCCTCAGAACATAAAGTGAAGGGAAATCTCTCGAATGGAGCCCCAAATAGCAGTAAAGCTTGACATAGGTCAAAAATGTTCCCAATCTATCCAAATCTAAAAAACAAAAACAAAAAACACCAGTTTTGGCTATGAATACTCTTTGTTAAAAAAATATTTTCAGGGTCTATTTCTTTTGAATTACAATCCATATACCCATCTCACTCCTGATCGCTGTTCCATGAAGATTAGGTGGGTGCAACGGTAGTCAATGGATGGCCATCGTCTCTATGCATAAATAAGAATATGGAGTGCCGGTGTCCATATTCTTATTTGTATTAAATATCTCTTTTAATTAATGTGTACAGTATATCCCACTTCAAAAAAGTAAAATTGCTGTTGAGGGTTAACAGATACCAACTGCCAACATATTGATGAGAAGGGCTGATATACTGTATAATCAGTTGGACAAGTAAACTCTAAAATAACTAAAGTACTTTAGGCATTGGTCAGGTTAGAGAATTGGCATACAACTTGCAGACACCTAAGGTGCCCATACATCTGCCGATTATCGTACGATAATCAGCAGGTGTTTGGAAGGCTTGCGACTGTTTCTACTGTACGTCTTTTGTCTTCCTAGCACGCTGGAAAACCTGCCGAATGTGCAAGCGCACACTGCCCGCTCAGCATTGCAGTCATCGGAAGCCCTCCCCTCAGCGGCACATGGCATCACATGGCAGCATGCAGACCTTCACAAAACTAGTACAGGTCACTTGGATCTTCCAATTGTCTTGGAAATTTGGAAAAAGTGCTCTTTATTACTGTTGTATGCTAAGGCTATTTATTATTTATGTATTTATTTATCTTTAGTTAAAACTCCAGTAGCATGTCCATTTATCTCATGACAGTTAATCAGACAAGCCTAAAGCTGGGTCTTGCATTAGTGACTCTTTAGCATTTCTCAGCCCATGACAAAACACATGTTTACTAAAGTTCTGTTCATCTCAGCCTATTGGCCAACCTCAACAATGCTAAACATTTTACCAAATAGTTCTACCAAATTGCGAAGTTCTTTAATGTTAAAAATAGATAAATACTGCTGTGTAAAATCCTTGAAGACATTAGTTCAAAACTGGTCCTCCATTACAATTACAAAGCTTAAATAACAACACAGAACAGATGCAGACTATTATTATTATACAGGATTTATAACAGTTTGCTCATCGCTTTACATTATAAGGGAGACATTACAATTACAATACAATTCAAGACAAGATGGTAAGGAGTATCAGAAGCATGTTTGTTTTCAGCACAATCACTCTTTTCTCATCCTATGCTGTGAAATTAAGGCTAACAACTTGTCTATCTTGTTTACATGTATAATAGAATATGGTGCACTGTAGTAGTTATTTGACCTGTGCAAAAGATTGGCTTTGAAGAAGTGTAGCACAGTGTCCCTGGGTTAGGTAGTTCATGCTATATACCATATTTCTTTTCAAGGCCCAGAGAGATAAAAAATGAAATCACCATGACGAGGTAGATCCATGGGGTTAGTACGTCTTGCTAATCGAACGGCTGGGTATTCCTGCCCATTACATCAATTTTACATCGCATTGTTCTTTAGACAAATTTCAGTATTTCCTAGTCACTGTCAGAAAACAAGTACACAAGTCTGGTGTTCTGACTAGCCGAAAGCTTATCCCAGGTTATTCATTCAGAAGGTATTGAAAGCGGAGACATCCAAGCAACTAGCATTTACAGAAAGAAATTGGCAATGGGTCACTTTATACTTATCTTGTTGCAGGTTTCCTCTACATGATAAAAAAATTAATTTCTCAGAAACAAAATATTTGCTGTCTATAAATATGACGTTTCTTGTTGGGAATGATGGCATATTGGGTGTAGCAGTCCCTCTAAAGTCATTGTATTTTTTCAGTACATTTAGACCAATCATTTCAAAATGTTCTTTGTTAACAGGTTGACAAAGAAATTGAGCTCCACAGTCAGTTAAAACATAGAAACATTGTCAAGTTTTACCACCATTTTCAAGACCAAAAGTACGTGTACTTGGTGCTAGAGTACTGCAGACACAAGGTGAGTATATTTCTTTCCTAGCTGTAATTACAGTACATTTTACCTGTTTATAATAGGTTTTATGTTTATTGTCAATAATACAAACATAGTGCACTCAGTTCATTAAAATTACATTATATCACCACTACTTATTTTATCTCATGATGGTTTTCTCTTACAAAATGTTCAATTCACAAATGTAAATCTCACCAAGATCTAAAACATTTTTACATGAAACTTTTATCTTTATTTTCTCTCATGAAGTGTTATTTTATCACCATCTTAAGGGGCTCTTTTTCCTTATCATAGACTTATATTGAAACTCCCATTTATCACCAGCCCGAGGCTAGTGTTATTCCAAGTAGTGATAATCTATGTGTTAATCTTTGTGAATGGACTTTCACATTGATTTTTTCATAAGGGCCGATAAAATAACACTGATGATGTTATAATAGTACTAGTAGTGCTAAAATACCACTACTTACAGTGCTGACTAAATAAAGTGTGTTATACATCTATGTGAATGAAGATACAGGGTGTAATATTTAGAAATTGCTAGCCAAATAAGAGAAAAACAACTTTTTGAATTTGGCTTATAAAGTAAGGATGATCCTTAGATGAACAGATATCTCATGGATAGTAACGGTCAATGAGAGATCTAGCTTCCACTATACCAATCACCACTCTTGTGGACCATTAAAACATTTCTCCTTAATGTAAGTTAAATTATACTGAGGCACACAGATGGTGAAAGAATTGCTATCCTTTTCTGGAGAGACAAAACAGTGGCTACCTAACAGTTGCCCATGCCTGTACACTACCCAGTTTTTGAAAGCCCATACACAGTAAAACATTGAAAACAATAAACCCAAAAAAACTCATAACAAAACTTAAAAATAAAGCTAACTATCCTAAAGGGGTCTTTATAAATTTTTCCAGTTATATCAGTGATGATCTTTTTGTTTAAGGGCCCATTCACACCCAATGCATTGGGGCTATGCTGACCATTTTTTCCACTGCAGCCACAACACATTGCAACGCAATTTGCATTGCAGTGGCGTGCCCTGAAAAAAGTTCAGTCTTTTTTTCAGCACAGTGCAGTACAACACGGTACAACCACATCACACTTCGCTGTATCCATAGATCTTAATTAAATGTCACTTGTCAAATTGTCAATGTCACTTGTCACATTGTCAATTTCAATAAATTTCTAACAAAAAAGTAAATACTGTGATGTATGGCGATCAAGTACATCAGCACTGTGCTGGGCATATGCACACCAGCAGCCATGCAGTGTAGCAAATCACTCCCTCTTAGACCTCTACCCCCCAAATCCCCCCCAGTACAGATCTCTGACCCCAAGATCCCCACAGTTAAGACCCCTCCCCCAAATCCTCCCAGTACAGACTTCTCCCCCCAAATCCCCCCCAGTACAGATCTCTGACCCCAAGATCCCCACAGTTAAGACCCCTCCCCCAAATCCTCCCAGTACAGACTTCTCCCCCCAAATCCCCCCCAGTACAGATCTCTGACCCCAAGATCCCCACAGTTAAGACCCCTCCCCCAAATCCTCCCAGTACAGACTTCTCCCCCCAAATCCCCCCCAGTACAGATCTCTGACCCCAAGATCCCCACAGTTAAGACCCCTCCCCCAAATCCTCCCAGTACAGACTTCTCCCCCCAAATCCCCCCCAGTACAGATCTCTGACCCCAAGATCCCCACAGTTAAGACCCCTCCCCCAAATCCTCCCAGTACAGACTTCTCCCCCCAAATCCCCCCCAGTACAGATCTCTGACCCCAAGATCCCCACAGTTAAGACCCCTCCCCCAAATCCTCCCAGTACAGACTTCTCCCCCCAAATCCCCCCCAGTACAGATCTCTGACCCCAAGATCCCCACAGTTAAGACCCCTCCCCCAAATCCTCCCAGTACAGACCTTTTCCCCCCAGTATAGCCTTCTCTGCCCCAGTACAGACCTCTTCCCACCTCCAGTACAGTCCACTGACCACGTGCTTAGTCTGCTTAGCCGATCTGGGCTGTCATGGTGTTGGGATCCAGGGCATCGAGCAAGAGATGCAGGGCAGGTGGTCCGGGTGCCTGGTGCTAGCGACGCCCTAGCATTGCACTCCTTGGCAGCTGTTAACAACTCCAGGGGTTCTTGTTTCAAGGGGACAGACCCCTGAAAAACTAGGCCTGTGCCTGGGAAACAGGGATGAACGGTAACCTTACTTTGACCAGTCTCCTTTTTACATTGTGAGTCTTTTGAGTTGCATACTATTATTCTTTTCTGTCATTTTTCTGCAGTCTCTTGCTCACATCTTGAGCATAAGAAAACTACTGACAGAACCTGAAGTGCGATATTACATGACGCAGATATTACATGGGGTACAATTCTTGCATCTTCATAGGATAATCCACAGGGATCTGAAGCTGAGTAAGTAAAATATGCCATTGTTATTCACATAATAGAGAAAGAAGCCACACGGTGACACATTGACCTTAGTCTTACTTCTTTCCTTCTATTTATGCACCCTTCCCTTCATGCTATTTTGACCATAACTTCTTTTCCTTTTACCATTTCTTACTTCCCTGTGTTTTCCTACATAAGTGCTTCATCATGGGACCTATAGTGCCCATTGTGCCATTTTTTTAGCAATCCTGTCTCCGATTTAAATATAAAAAAAGTTAGTTATGTTTTTATTCCAAAAGGGTAGACAGACAGTAGTGGTAATATAGGGTTGATTTCCTAAAAGCAAATAGGCTTAGAAAGTGAATAGCCTATTTGCATTTAATAAATCAACCCCTATGCCGCCATAATCATTACACAAATTCAACATTTCAACCCCTAATAACGGACAATAATAAAACTGAAGACATACAAAACTCATTTTTATAAATAACTTGGTGCAAGACATTTACAAGTAACTGGCAGCTGAATCCATTAGCATTTCTTGGTGGGGAATATGTCCCATAAAGTATTTCTCAACCAACAAGTTGCTTATTATTGATGTTGAATCTATTTAGCTTCACTGTGAATGAATTCAGGCAATAGCTGCTTGAGTCAGATGCTGCTGAGACAGGAGTTTTACCTTCTGACAAATTGCTGGACAAAAACAAGTTTACAGGACATTATAGTCAGCCATGTTTGCCCTCAAGCAAAATCTCAGTCACTTGTTACATCTTTACTAATGCAACTTTAATAATTCACTAAGCAATGACAATGTTTAATGTAAATCTCTCCAAATTGTGCAGTCTGGCGTGCAGCAGATGTATAGAATACACTTTTTTATGAACATATTGAGCATGCACTGTCACCTGGGTGGTCTGCTGCTTTCATTTCACAACAGTTTGCAAATATTTTCAAAACAAAAACAGAAAAGTTACGTAGTGTCTCCTCAAAATATTCAGTCAGTCTGTCTCCAAAAATAGGGCATTCCACACACATACTCAGAGCATTTGGCACTTCATAAGTCTACATGTAATAAAACCGAGAACCACTCACATAATCCCCATCTTCATTGCATCTCAGTGTGTCGGTTGACAAATGATACTTTTAGCTGTTTACACATCTACTTCATTCATTCATAGCTTTAGTCATTGACAGGTCAGCCATGCAGGGCAAATGAAAGTATATCTATGGTCGAAAACTAAAAATAAATATGTATTTCTATATTGAATTTCCATAAGTTCTATTTTACGCCCAATAGCCAAATCAATATAGAAGTTTGTAAACTTACCTATTGAAGATGCCCGTAGGATGTACTTCCTCAATGCACTGACACAGTTTCACTCTGTGAATATGCACTTTTTAATGTCACCACTCTAACCAAGCCTGTCGTCTGAACTTCAGACAATGTAACATCATCATTGCTTGCCAAAAGCAATGCATGGTGGGATACATAGTCTTGAGAAATCAAGATTGCATCACATCAAGCAGCACGGAAAGAGATGTAAAGCACACAGGGAATCCAGGAAATTGTTGAAAGTGGTGGGCAGACGGAAGGCAGCACTCACTACATAAAAGGGATTTTTTTTTCATGTAAGCAATATGTAATATCTATATTTAATGCAGGCCCGTCTTTAATACTGATTGGACCCTGGGCAAGCATTTTCTTGGGCCCTAAAAGGCAATAAAACTCACAGTAAAGTGCAGTGTGTACGAGTATATCACAAAAACTTAGGCTAGATTCAGATATGGGCGATCCCGGGTCTGCGCGATTGTGCACAATTGCACACAGCGATTGCCGTGCGGCCCCATTGATTTCAATGGGGTTACAGCCACACAACAATCGCTACAAAAAAGGTACACATGACACACGGCTTTTTTAGCCCTGATCGTATTTAATTGCACGGCCAGTATTGCGGTGGGAAACCTCACGATCCGCCTGGCGTGACTGAGGTGCCATTAGAAAATAATGGCACCGCCAGTGCGATCAGCAGTGGTGGGCAATTATGTGACCAAACAGAAGGCCGCACAGTCACATTTTTGCCCACCACTGCCAATCACACTGGTGGTGCCATTGTGCACGATTGCCGCAGGTTCATGGATCGCCCAGGTGTGAATCTAGCCTGACAGTAATGTGCAGTGTGTATGAGTATATCACTAAGCTTCACAGCAACAAGACTCACAGTAATGTGCAGTGTGTGAGTGTATAGCAGAGCTCCACAGGAATACTATGCATATTAACTTCCTGTTCACACCAATTGCGGTGCGTTCCAGAGCAGTAGCTGCTGGAACACAAAGCAATTGAACACCAAATTTCCCCCTTTGTTCTGGGGCGGGAGGGGGCATATGGTGCATTGAAGTCAATAGCACCGCAGCCACACCTCCGTCTGCAGTGCAATCGGACGCATGGCAAAACGTTTGCACTAGACCGGAATGCAGGCAATGTTTTGCCATGCATCCGATCGCAGTGCGGGTGGGGGCGTGGCTGCAGTGCCATTGACTTCAATGCACAGCCACGCCCCCTCCCACCCCAGAACACAGGGGGAAATTTAGTGTGCAATAGGCCCCTGTAATTTATAGGGCCCCGGGCAGATGCCCCTTTTGCCCTGCGGTAAAGACGGCCCTGATGTAATGGAATAACACAATAGTATATGCTGGGACTTTAGAACATCTTTAATAGGTTCACCTTAAGTGTATCTTAAAAGGAGAATTATGAGGTGAGTGATTTTCACTCAGCCTCATAATCTGAGCCGACCTGTGACAATGAAACTGTCACAGGTTGGCTCAGTAGATCTGGAAGTGAGCGAACACATACCGGCGCTCGCTCACTTCTCGATCCTGTGCCGGCAGAGAGCCGTGACAGGGGAGGGACTGGATTCCCCCCTCCCCTGTCCGATCCTGCAGCGCTGACTGGCGGAACGGACGGGGGAGAGGGCGGGTACAGCTGGTTCTGCCTCTAGATAGGCAGAGCCAGCTGTCACTCATGCAGCTGGGTGGATCCAGACATAATTGTCGGGATCCGTTCTGGCTGCGGCATCTGAGCTTTGGGTGACGGGAGGACACTAGTTTGTGTCCTCCCGTTACCCTTAGGAGAACTATGGGGAAAAGCCCTAACCCCATAGTTCTCCTTTAGGCCAAAACTTGAGCAGCTTGAAGAAGTGTTAAAACCCCTACCAAGTTGCTTATTTTATCATTATTTTTGACTCAATTAATGCAAGTCAGATGGACTATATGAATAGAACAAATTATATATCAGATTATTATTAAGAGCAGAATAATGCATTGGAAATATAACACCAGCCAAATGTTTAGTCAGTTATCTGATCATGTTGGGCATTTCTGTTAATGCTTATCAAAACTTAAGTGTAAATTGTATGCAATGTTTATGATAAAAAAAATCTTCAAATAAAGAAAACTGACAGATGTGCTAGACAGTGGCTTGATTTTAATGTACTACTTCAATGAACTCTCTGTCCCTTTGTGCTCTAATGCACACATGTCAGAAATTCTAAGAACTACAAATATAAAACTCAGACTGATACTTAGCATTGCTGTTTTTAGCAAGTGTTTCAGCACTCTATTTATTCTAGCTATGTCCATAGCTTCTGTCTGCACAGCGAGTTCAAAAGGGCACCTTTCAACTTACAGTCTATTTACAAACACAGAACATTTGCATTAGCATGCAAATTATCAAAAACTCAAACTCTATGCAGGACTACATAGTAGTGCATGTCTATAAACAGACATGTGATTGAACGGATTCAAACCAGATATAAAAAAATGTCATGCAGTACATCTTTGCAATCCATGTTTTATCTCTTTAACCACTTGTACTCTTGTACCTCTATACCCATTCTAAACCAGAGCACTTTTCACATTTCCAATATGGGCATATACAATATCTCACAGAAGTGAGTACACCCCTCACATTTTTGTAAATATATTATATCATTTCATGTGACGACACTGAAGAAATTACACTTTGCTACAATGTAAAGTAGTGAGTGTGCAGCTTGTATATCAGTGTACATTTGGTGTCCCCTCAAAATAACTCAAAACACAACCATTAATGTCTAAACTCCTGGCAACAAAAGTGAGTACACCCCTAAGTGAAAATGCCCAAATTGGGCCCAATTAGCCATTTTCCCTCCCCAGTGTCGTGTGATTTGTTAGTGTTACAAGGTGTCAGGTGTGAATGGGGAGCAGGTTTGTTAAATTTGGTGTTAACGCTCTCACTCTTTCATACTGGTTACTGGAAGTTCAACATGGCACCTCATGGCAAAGAACTCTCTGAGGATCTGAAAAAAATAATTGTTGCTCTACATAAAGATGGCCTAGGCTATAAGAAGATTGACAAGCCACCGAAACTGAGCTGCAGCACGGTGGCCAAGACCATACAGCGGTTTAACAGGACAGGTTCCACTCAGAACAGACCTCGCCATGGTCGACCAAAGAAGTTAAGTGCATGTCCTCAGCGTCATATCCAGAGGTTGTCTTTGGGAAATAGACGTATGAGTGCTACCAGCATTGCTGCAGAGGTTAAAGGGGTGGGGGGTTAGCCTGTCAGTGCTCAGACCATATGCCGCACACTGCATCAAATTGGCTATCGTCCCAGAAGGAAGCCTCTTCTAAAGATGATGCACAAGAAAGCCGGCAAACAGTTTGCTGAAGACAAGCAGACTAAGGACATGGATTACTGGAACCATGTCCTGTGGTCTGATGAGACCAAGATAAACTTATTTGGTTCAGATGGTGTCAAGGCGGCAACCAGGTGAGGAGTACAAAGACAAGTGTGTCTTACCTACAGTCAAGCATGGTGGTGGGAGTGTCATGGTCTGGGGCTGCATGAGTGCTGCCCGCACTGGGGAGCTACAGTTCATTGAGGGAACCATGAATGCCAACATGTACTGTGACATACTGAAGCAGAGCATGATCCCCTCCCTTCGGAGACTGGGCCGCAGGGCAGTATTTCAACATGATAACGACCCCAAACACACCTCCAGGATGACCACTGCCTTGCTAAAGAAGCTGAGGGTAAAGGTGATGGACTGGCCAAGTATGTCTCCAGACCTAAACCCTATTGAGCATCTGTGGGGCATCCTCAAATGGAAGGTAGAGTAGTGCAAGGTCTCTAACATCCACCAGCTCCGTGATGTCGTCATAGAGGAGTGGAAGAGGACTCCAGTGGCAACCTGTGAAGCTCTGATGAACTCCATGCCCAAGAGGGTTAAGGCAGTGCTGGAAAATAATGGTGGCCACACAAAATATTGACACTTTGGGCCCAATTTGGAAATTTTCACTTAGGGGTGTACTCACATTTTTTTGCCAGCTTTTTAGACATTAATGGCTGTGTGTTAAGTTATTCTGAGGGGACAGCAAATGTACACTGATATACAAGCTGTACACTCACTACTTTACATTGTAGCAAAGTGTAATTTCTTCTGTGTCGTCACATGAAATGATATAATAAAATATTTACAAAAATGTGTGGGGTGTACTCACTTCTGAGAGATACTGTATATGCAGCTATAATGTTGTCATTAATTGAATAAAGTATTTAAGTAAACTAGGCTTCTTTGGCAATATTGTCTTGTAAAAATTGTTTTGCTTTCTATGTAATCTTTAGACAGAGTTAAAAAAAATGGGAAAAAAGGGTTTTTTTTTCTATTTTGACCAGTGTTCATTTAGAAAAAAAGTAGGTTTACTTTTAATAAAAAATATAGATTTTATTCTATAATTTGTCCCTTTTAGAATAACATTAAAATATATGTTTCTGAAACAAAGCAATGCAAATGTATTTGCAAATTAAAAAATTTTCTTGTTCGCAACACTAAAAAAAAAATGAAAACACACAAAATGTATTATTAATGGTAAGAAATAGAAAAAAAAATAAGTAGAAAAATAATAGCTAAAAGGGAGAAGAGGGAAATAGTTAATTAGGGCTGACTAGGGTTAACTAAGGTTAATAAGGTGTTACATAGGAATACATAGGAATATTCCGTAATATTCTAAAATTGTAAAAGAATATTCGATGCAATATGGCAACCGTTGCTGTACAGTACGCCCCCAGAAATGTAATTTCCTGCGTGTGTTTGATTAGCTGACTGATTTTCCCAGAAGTCTGCACTAGGATGCAAGTCAAATTTTAGTCATTCCTTGCAAAAATGAAATTTTTTGTGAGATACAAGGGTTAACTACTTTTAAAGGGATGCTCACACAGCAGTTTTCCTCATTAGAACACTGAAAGTGCACCATGTATGATTGTTTCCATAACTGAAAATCACATGTATAGAGAACTATTTTAGCACCTTTCATACAAAATGCATATCACATTTTGTATTTTAACATCAGTGTTGGCATGGGATGGAATGACCTTTTGCCCTAATCATTACTTAGAACTTGAGGAACATTTCATACTATGAGATGGAAAAGGGAAAGTGGGTATTAACTGTTCATTGGCTAGCTTTCTGTTTTAACGTTGCAGTATTCAGCATAGATTTATTTAACTGTGTACAAAGTATTTTCTTTTGAGACTTCATAGTTCATGTCCATGAACAACTAATAACGCAAAAAGCAGATAATAAGCAGGTAGCCAGTTTTCATTGTTGAGGAGTAACTCCATTTTTGTTGAGAAAAAAAACAATCCCCCCTGGGTGGAAGGATTTTAGCAAACCTTGTTGCAGATCCCTACTTGTTTTTGTTTTGAAGAAAAGCTGTTTGTTTCAGCATGTCCTTTCCAAACTGATCCTTGAATGGGAGGGTCTGGGTTCATCATAACCAGCTGGTGAATTTCATGTGTTGTGATGAGGAAAGGTGCAGTGTCGGCATCCCTTTCGTAGTAATTAACCCTTAGGGAATAACTCACCAAAAATGAAATTCCTATTCCAAGGAATACCTAAGATTGTACTTGCATCTTACTGCAGACTTCTGGGAAAATTACTCAGCCAATCACAGATGCAGGAAGTTACATTTCTGGGGGCGTTTTGTACACCAGCTGTGTACAGAAACCCTCCAGGTTGCCATATTGCATTGTATTTTTTCAGAAAATTACAGTGGAAGTAGTTTTAATGGGAATGGTCATTTTTATTAACATTAAATTACAAATGGATTGTGTAGCAATTATATACAGTATGCTATATTCATTTTTTACAACATTTTTAAATTTTCATAAAAGTGGAGTCTCATAAAAAAATAAAGCTGCTGCAGTGAAAAAAAACATACTGCTAAGTCCCATGCAGACAGAGAAAGCTCCAGGACTTGCCACTACCTCCTGCCACCCATATATACCTCTTGGTCCATTGCTATCATGGATGCCTCACTGGCCAATAAATATGTGCACTGTGCATAATGGGTTGGACACACTTTACCACTGTTGGGAAGTAGCAATGTTTTGCCCATGAAAATAATAGTAGATTCGGCCCTAACAATAGGATTTTTATTTGCACACCTGGTGACAATAATTTACTTGAATCATTGATGCTGTGGTATGTCAGTATGGGACTCCACCATAAAGAAATTATAATAATTCCTTTACCCAGCAATCATTAATCTTCTTTTTAAAGGGGAATAGTCCACTAGCAAGGAAATAGTTCCAGTCGCAAGCCACCCTTTCTGCAGACAGATGTTGAATGCAATTTTAAATCCTTCAAGTAGCCACAATCACAGGCCACCTTTGTTTTTTATAGATTATCTCCAGCTAGAAAGTATTACTTAATCACTACAGGTCATAATAACAACAACTGTTGACCTAGCGTTAAATCATTGTGTTACATGAATTTCCTACCCAATGATGCACTAACTAATTATGCCACTTGAAAGGTAGGTTGTAAAATTTTTAAAAAACAAACAAAGTCTCACAGTTGTGGGGATTAGCAATGGATAACATTAATGACATGGAAAGAACAGTAACTCTTAACATAGCATGGAGTATATATTTTTTCATGTGGTGGTTTTCAAAACAATGCTAGATGAGATGATCACTAAACTGCAGCCATGGTTTTCTATACTGTGCAGTGATGTTTTCCTCAGGGTTAGTTCACAGCAGAAACTGCATCACAACTGCGTGCTTCTGCGCAGTTGCATTGGATCTGTTTTGATGCGCTTTGACGCGTTTGTGATGCGTTTTCGATGTGTTTTTCCCCTGCATGTCCCTGGATGATGCCACAATCAATTCTGTGGGGTTTTTTATGCATTCCGTTGCGTTTCAGTGCGTTTTGATGCGTTTGCACTGCGTTTTGATGCGTTTCATGCAGTTAGATGCAGGTAAAATAGGACAAGCAGTACTTTTTCTGACTGTATCTGAACGGACTGCAATGGTGTGAATTAAGCACAAGAAAGCCCATAGGAAAGCATTGTGATGTATTTTGACTGCAGCAGTCAAAATAAACGGACTGCATCACAACTGCATATGGTGTGAACTGGCGATTACTATAGAAGTCATATGTGCATATATTACTTTATATACTTCTGGAATCATAGTTTTTACCAGAGTTTTAAAGTGCATTTACCGCTAAGTGAATCACCGCTAGGGAGATTCACCCCTTTTATTTGTCCTGGTGACCCTTATCACCGAAAGCAAGAGAAAACCCCAAATTATGGGTTGTCATCAGAACAGGAATAGATGGGAAATCTTCCAATGGGGAACACTAGTTTTGGTGACCCTGCTGACCACCAGGGATTTCTCTCACTTTCTGTTGTGGCTATTGCATAGAAAGTGAAGGGAAATCAGACAGAGATGGCAAAAAAAGATGACAGGTTTAATAAATCACTTCTGCAGTAAAGTTGATCTGTCACTAAAATGCACACCAGAATTAGTGGGGCATGTTATCAATATCTAATCACATTATTATTAGTACAAACTTGCGGTAGGAGACAATCAACAAACAACCATTTATAGCTGAGTAAATACAGCATGGTCACCCTATCTAATTGAAAAATTAAACACAAAAGCAAGACTTTAAACATGTACAGTACTTCTAAGATATTTTATATTAATATGGTCACATTTACATCTAGGAAAAAATAATGAAAGCCTTAGTTACTGTTAATTTGTTTTTTAGATTTTGAGCATGGAAAACTGTGGCTATAAAATGCATGTGTTGCCCAGATTTTAGTTATCCAGTATTCAGGGTTAATAGACTATTATGTCATTTTAGGTAACTGTTTCCTTGCCAAGAACATGATTGTAAAAATTGGGGACCTGGGATTAGCAACAACTGTGGACCAGTGTGAAAAAGTTCCAGGGTAAGGATAGATTTGATGTTTCATGTTTGTAGAAACCTAAAGACAGAAAGTTACCATATACGAATAATTCTACTTTTTATTTGTCCAGCGTCATATGTGGCACACCAAATTACTTATCTCCGGAAGTGCTTGCTAAGGAAGGACACTCCTTTAAATCAGACATCTGGGCCCTTGGATGTGTAATGTAAGTACTGCGTTATATAAATTATAGGCATTTGCAACATAGAGTACAGGGATAAATGACAAATATGGATGTATTTCATTAGATGTTGGTCTGAAATGTTTGAAAGGTTGTGATTTTCTTTAGAGAAACATGTCATAAACAGTAGAAAGGTTTTACAGGTGCATATGTTTCCACCATTGTTCCAGGTACACACTACTGACTGGATATTCCCCCTTCAGAGCTCATTCACAGATAGAGATGCAATATTTCATCAGAGAAGGCTTCTACCCTGTGCCTTCATATATATCACTCAATGGCAGAAGACTGATTATTTCTTTACTTGCGAACTGTCCCACTAACAGGCCTGGCATAGAAGACATACTGGCAAGTGACTTCTTCACTCAGGTATAGCATGACACCCTGATTTATTGTCTGTTCTTAATTTTAAACTATATGCTACATAGTGGATCTCTTGTACAAAAAAACAGGACAAGGACAAGCAGTGGTGTCACCCATTGCAAACTAGATTTGTCCTTTGATTTCTAACTACACATGCAGAAATGATCACTAAAACAGTTTCTGTGGACAGTTGTCATGCATAAGACTCAGGCTCATAAAGGATTAGTAAAGTGAGTATAGAATGCCTAAAAAAAGTGAAAATGTAATCTCTGCCCAAGCTTTTGCCTTGGAAGAATTAAGTCTGTTTATGTGACTGACAACAGGTCCAGATTTATAGGCTATGCCAGATGGACCAAAAGGTTCAACACCAACAAATAGGACTTTAAATATCCACTAGCCAATATATAGTATTGCAGGACACCACTAGTCAAGTGGAACATGTGTTGTAGCCTGGTGTTTGCTCAATTCTCGGGTCTATATTCTTACTGTTGACTGTGCAGTTGATAGAATAGCTTTATGAACAGGATGTAATAATGAAACAAAAGACTAAAATGTTTTAAGTGCCAATGAAAAAAAACAACATTTTAAACATACTGATTTTGTATAGAACCTGCTATTATAAACAAATAAACGTATATATTGCATGGATTTAGGATTCCCTATTCTTACCAATTCCTGTTCTTGAACTATTTTCAAATGTTTGCATTGGGTTTTCCATGCAAAAGAAGGTGCAACCTCAATGGTAAGCAACCTAGAAAGTTTGTGGAATAGACTTCAAACTGAAGATACATTGCATGTACAGAAAATCTATTAATGAATTGTGCAAAAATATGGTAAAAAGGAACAGCAATTGTTTACGTTTTTATCCATATTCATCTTGATGTGAAGCAACGTTGAGAAATTCACACATTTGTAGTTAATGTAGATGTTGTTGAGAATGGAAGATGCAACAGAAACACCATAAAGGAGGACAAGAAGATAGAGCAGGAGTCCCAAACTCAATTCACTTGGGGGCCACTGGACAAATGTTCTTCTCCCATGGGGGCCGCTTGCCAAATTTAATAAAACTTCTTACTTCAAAATACAGTGTAACTATACACAGTACCAGTGTTAATGTCTGCGTGTGTTTATAATGTCAGTATACGTGTTTGTGATGGCTTGTGTGTGTGTGTGTATTGTCACGATTTCTGTGAGTGATGTCGGTATGTGTGTTAATGTTTCTATGCGTGTCATATCAGTATGTATACATGTGTATATGTGTGCAATATCAGTATACGTGTTTTTCTTCCTACAGTTTTACATTTTAATCATAGAGGACCAACAGATTCACACATTCACTCACACACAGAGAAACACACATACACCCTCCCCCCAGGCACAGAAATACCCACACATACAAATACGCACATATGCAGACATACCCCCCTAACCAGAAATGCACACACTAATACACACACAATAAGGCCCCTTTCACACTTGTAAGTTTAGGTCGGATTAGGGATCCCTGTGTCAGGAGCTTGCATTTTCCTGCAGCAGGAATCCCAAATCTGCTATTTACAAGAAGCAGCTGTCAACTGTTTAAATTAATGATCAGATGACAGCCGTTACATGTAAATGCCGGCACACCTCATGTAATCATATGTGATATGATTACATGAGGTTAGGAATCAATCAATGATGCATCCAGATATAGTGATTGTTTTCTGACTACCTGTAATCATATCACATGTGGTGTGCAGGCGTTTATATGGAGAAGCTGTCATCTAATCATTAATTTGATCAGGTGACACCTACCTCTTGTAAACGCCAGATATAGGATTCCTGTTGCAAAAAAATGCAAATTCCTGCCGCAGGAATCCCTAAACGCACCTAAAGTTACAGGTGTGAATATTCCACTACACACACAGAAAAATACAACCCCCCCTTATGCAGGGAGGAGGCACAATCCCTGGTGATCCAGTGGTTGATTAGTAAGGTTATGTGCAGACCTTACTAATCCATCCTTTCGGCCAGAGCTCAGATCTGTCAGAGCTCCAGCCAAAAGAAACTAGTGAGTGTCAACGCTGAATGGAGCAGCTATGCGGTCTGCATCTGACAGAGATGCAGATCGTGTAGCTGATCCCACAAGTTAGGAACGTAGTCCGTGACCGCGTGCTTGACTTGTCAGGTACAGGTTTGCGGGCCGGTATTTTTAAAGACCCCTAAGATAGAGGAAGAAAGAGGGCAAACATGAAGAGGGAGAAGGAAAAGAAGTGATGACTTGCCGCCTGGCTTCCCAAATAGCTGGGTAGCCGTCTCCATGCTCCCTCGTTACTTGGTGACGAGGAAGCATGGAGGCAGCTTTCTGGCCAATCAGGAAGCCGGGGGGTGGATAATGACTCGCCGCCTGGATTCCTGATTGGTCAGCTTTCTGACCAATCAAGAAGCCGGGCAGCAAGTCATTACATGGAGCCCAGTATCCTGATTGGCCGGGGAGCCGGCTCCATGGTCCTCGTCACCAAGTAATTAGAGAGGATGGAGCAGGCTTCCCGGCCAATCAGGGAGCCAGGGGGCGAATTATCACCCGCCCTCTGGTTTTCTGATTGGCTGGGAAGCCAGCTTTATGCTCCCTGGTGATGAGGGAGCATGGAGCCGGCTTCCTTGATACCGGAAGATATCGGGATAGGCATCAGGAGCATTTAGTACCAAATACTCGGTATCGGTGCATCAAGTTATCAATTTTCAGAACATTTTTGTTTTTACCACAAGTCAATGAAGCAATAGTTCTTCAGAATCCCACAATCTCTATGCTGGCTTCCAAGAATATGTACACAACTTCTGAAAAACCTGTGGAATATGTAGGATGGGCTCATACAAGAGAGCTGGAAAAGGGGATTTTATTAAAGCTGAACTCAAGATATAAAGACAGATAAAAAAGACACAAGATAATGCAATTTGGTATTATCACATTATTAAATGTATTTTTTTTTTATGCAAGCAGTACAAGTACTGGAATCTGACCTGGTCATTACCTTGCAGAAGTCCCTGTATAGCAGAGATCTGAGTGGCAGAGGGAGAAGCAGCCAGTCAACGAGGAACCAGTCAGTTCATGTGCTGATAAGGAGCATGCTAAAATAATCAGACAGAGAGATGAGCTCATATCTGTGCTGCTTCTTATTCACTGTCCAGACACTAGACAGGCTGGGAGTGGATACATGTCTGGGCTAAAGAGAAAAGGGTTTGAGTGATGCTGGCCATTATATACCCCAAAAGACTAAGGACATCTGGTGGTGGAAAAGAAGTACTGCGGGGACAGCTCTTGATTGAAGGCGAGTATTGCAGCCAAAGCCCCAGCATTAGTGGTCAGTGGTAGAAATTCCCTATTATTTGTGTCAGTGGGAGGAAAAAAATAATGCACTAGCAATGGCATCAGATCAGTGGTTAATTACTTGAAGATATGGATTGTGTCCCACATTGATGCTTGTGATTGTCCTGGATGAAATTAACATTAGAACTACCGTATGCAGGCACTGTTGGGCAGCAGATGACAACATCCTTTTCTGCATGGCAGAATTGAAAACAAGCAATCCAGATAGCATGGCGGCCTGGATCACTTATATTATAGTTTACCACTGGGATAAGTTCATTGAATCCGCTGTCTTGCCTTCAGGACTCCACTATCAGTTTGACAGCCATGCTACTGCAAATTTGGAGTGACAACCGTATGTAGTGACAGCTGCTCACCCACTTACAACTCTGACTTGTTATTCCAGTGCTGGGCTGCAGAACACTTCCATCACTCTCCTCTTTTTCTACTCTCTGTAATAGATAATGTGACCTGTCAGTGTTGTGAAGGAATTTAGCAATGGAAGACTCCCTGTGACTGGCACTGTGATTTCAGGTTAAATTGGGGAGCTGGTGACCAGATGCTGCTACCTGAGAGTCCCTCTCTGAATAAGACTTCTGGAATAAGATGATGCCCCCCGGCCCAGCCCACCTGTTTATTGCTGTAAAAGTAAGCATATTGTTTTGGATGCCATAATCAGTGCAATTAGCTACAGCCTTTCTGTCCCCAGTATAATAGCAACATATTTTTGAAACTTTAGAAGAGAACTATGGCAAATGGGTGGAAATTGAATCTCTGCGGCTTGCACTGACCCACCTCAACGCTCTCTTGTGGGCATTGCCACATATTTTCCCATCATTATCCCTTTTAACATCCATGCTTTGTACTAGAAATATTTGGCTTAAGTTTAGATTCACTAATAACTTATCCTCCCTACAGTCAGCTCTGACCTCTTATTTTTTATACACCCCTCCCTCCCAGCTAGTCTCGTAGGAGAGTGGACCTCTCGGAGAGTCGGCCTTGGGCGAAAAAACAACTGTTTCGCTTTAGAGATATTATAGATCTGGTATCTGGGGCCCTACACCCTTTACCATATCTTCGGGAGAAATATCAACTTCCCAATAAAATGTTATTTTCCTATCTCCAGATTAAACATTTTGCCCAGTCTATCGCTAAAGCCCCACAATTTTCTCAATGTACCCCATTTGAATCTCTTTGTGCATGGTCACCTTCCTCCAGGGGCTTGAAATCGACTTTCCTGGCTCACCTCATGTCGGCACAGTACGGATCAGCACGGATCAGCTCCTCCCCCTCTGACCGCGCAGGACCACCTTAACAAGCCAATAAAAGGGCGATCCCCTCCCCCAGTACCTGTTCTTTTTTCCTCGCTCCAGGTCACAAGAAATGTTTGGATCCTCCCTACTGCTTCCCAGCCGGGTTCAGCCTCTCCCGGTTGGTGGGCCCCTCGGAGGGTAGTAAATCTCCCAGATGAACGGGTGCCCGCGGTGCTGGGCCAGGTTGTATGGATTAATTATCCTTAGGCAGCAGGGAACAGGGGTTTGGCCTGATGCTGCATCAGGCCAAACCCCTATGATATGCTGCATTTTTTATTCTTAAAGCTGCCTGTTCATCCACCATGAGCTCCGCTCGTCCAGTGACGGATGCACTGAAGCCTGTGGAAAGATAGAGAGGCATCGGGGGACCTTATTAAAAGAGTGCAGCGGTGATGTGGAATTTTTTTGACGTTGTCTCTAACTTTTGCAGGAGTAAAAGTCCTCCGCACACATGCACAAAGAAGTGCAAGGAGAGAAGACACTCTTCCTCTTCGGACTCGGTCCACGAGCACTCTCCAGGAGGGCACAGGCATCATCAGAGTCAAGGTGCCACATCCGTCCGGAGAAAAAACCCGCAATTCCCTTCGGGGGCATGTTGGTCCTGCTCCACACAGCCCTTACCGGGTAAAATGCTGTGCCTATAGTGTTTCAAAGAGGTGGCCAGAGACAAGGAGGCAGACACACTAGAGATTAAATATTACATCCATCAGGCCGTGCAGGATAGGCTACAGGATTTACTTCCTTCAATGGCCTCTTCTCAGCATGCGACTAGAGCATCTACATCAGCCAGACCTACAGAGCTCCCAGATGAGGGTGAGATCTTGTCGGAAGGGCCATCCTACCTTCCCAGTCCTACCTTCCCAGTCATGCCGGAGGTGAAAGATCTGATTGAAGAGGAATAGGAGCAGCCGGATAAAAAACTGAATTTTCAGAACCGTTTTTTGAAACTATATCCCTTAAATGCGGCCGATACGGCTCTTTGGGATAGCCCACCAGTTATCGATGCGGCCTTGCAGCGCTTAGCGCGTCATGTGGCTCTCCCACTGGACAACTCTGTGGCCTTTAAGGATGTGATGGACCGGCGGTTGGATGCTGATTTAAAGAGGATTTACGCTACCGCTGGATGGGCCTTGCGGCCCCACTTTAGCGTTGACATCGCTCTCTAAAGCCCTGAAAGTATGGATATCTAATGTGGCTACAGAACTCAAAACAGGTGTGCACAACACGCAAATTCTGGCAGTGCTGGAGGAACTAAATTTATCAGCTGATTTTTTGGCCGAATCTTCCATAGATCTGGTCCACCTATCGTCCAAGTTAATGGGCCATTCGGTCACCGCCAAGAGGGCGTTGTGGCTGAAACATTGGACCGCGGATTCAGCATCAAAACAGGCATTATGTGCTATTCCTTTCAACGAGAAGTGTCTGTTTGGGAAAACGCCGGACGGCCCGATTAAAAGAGTGACGGGTGGCAAATCAGGTCTGCTTCCACAGACCTATAAGCGCAGACAGCAGCCCTTTCGGGCCAACCACTAGTGCCTGCTCTATCAGGGCGAGTTCATGCTTGATTATGGGAGTCGGCATTCATTTGTATCAAATGGGCAGATGATCCTCTCTTGCGGAGATTCATGAGAGCGGCCCTGAAGTTGCGGCCTCCTAGGAAAGCTCTGTTCCCATCCTGGGACCTGGACTTAGTTTTGACTGCCTTAGCGGCCCCACCATATCATCTTTGTCGCAGTGCACCCTGTGGTACCTTACACAGAAGTTACTTTTTCTCATTGCCATCACATCAGCAAAAAGAGTCTCCGAATTGGCGGCTCTTTCATGTAAGGAGCCGTTTTGTGTGCTATTGGCTGATAAAGTTGTATTACGTCCTTCACCAGAGTTCAGGCCGAAAGTCGTTTCCTCATTTCATTCAGACTGGGAATTAATTCTCCCAGGTTTCAGGAGTCTGGCCCAATCTTCAAGTTCGGATTTATTACCAGCTCTGCATTTGGTCGAACTCATGAGGGAGTATCTTCATAGAACGGAAGGTTTTCGCAGATCTGATCGACTATTCATCTTTCCGAAAGATCAAAAAGAGGGTTTAACGCACCTCCTAAAGTGTTGTCTATGTGGATTCAATCTGTCATTAAAGCATCATATGTGCAGCAGGGTCTTACTCCTCCGGCGGAAGTGCAAGGCCACTCGACGAGGGGAGTCGCGACGTCCTGGACGTCATATGCCAGGGTCTCAATGGAGGACAAATGCAAGACGGCGAGGTGGAGCTCGCGGAACACTTTTGTTAGGCATTACAATTTGGATGTGGCTGCTACCAGATTGGCCAGATTTGGAACGGCAGTCCTTTCTTCTGCCTTGTCACAATAAATATTTTCTGTTTTTTGCAGTATTCGGTTTCTGAGGGTGTTTTCCTTCTTAGGATATTTGTCCCGCCCTTGGGGATTATGCTTGTTATATCCCATACTGTGCCGACATGAGGTGAGCCAGGAATACGGTAAATTGTTATCATACTTACCGTAATTTCTCCTTTCCTGGCTCATCCTCATGTCGGCATGCATTGGATTGACCATTACACAAGATCAATGGGAGAGTATATGGAGATCTGCATCTAAGTCCTCCATATCCTCCATATACAAGGAAATCAGTATAAGGTACTGTATCACTTGTACCATACTCCTGAATTTCTTCATAATATATATCCCAATGTATCATTGCTCTGTTGGAGATGTATGCCTCAAACCGGATCTCTCTTCCATATCTTCGGGCAATGTGGTCGAATCAGGCCATTTTGGTGGAATGTCCAGACTCTGAGAGCCTTCTACACCGTAAAATTCATTTAGCCCCCTTGAATTACTTATTAGGTCTTCCCTTAAAAGGGTTCCAAAAATTTGACAAAAAATTAGCATCTCATGTGTTGACAGCTACACGCTGCCTTATAGCCCTACACTGGAAGTGCAGTACTCCTCCTTCAGACATAGACCTCTATACTAGAATAAAAGTGGAAAACTGAAATATCTGGAATATCTGACTGCTAGGCTGAATAATACCTTGACCTCTTATTATAAAGTATGGGAAGCAAGGGATGAGTTGGAGGATGCATTCCTGATCAATCATTGGAGGCCTGGGCGGAGTCGGTACCTAGTTTCTACTTCTACTTCCCTTTTCCACGTTTCTTCACTGGCTTCCTTCCTTTGTCTTTTTGTTTGTGTAAGGTTTGGACTATATGCTATGATTTGCGGAATTCTTTTTTCACAAAACGAACTATTACATTTATTATATGCTACGCGCATTGACAGTATTTGTGCTTCTTGTTGCCTGTAAACAACTTTTTTTTTTTTCCTGCATGAGTATTGCAATGTCTGTTCTAAAGTTTAAGGATTGAATGCATTCACCCCCTTTTGCCATTGACTCATTATTAATATGGGTTCATTGTGCATTGTTTATTTTGTGTATTGAAGCGATAGCATTGTCCTTTGTATTCTCTGTTCTTTCTTATTTACTAAATAAAAAACTGTTAATCTCTTTAGGGTCACAGGAGGACATATACTAACATCCTCCCATGACCCAAAACTCAGTATATAGCGGGCTATTTCCAGAACTCCCAGCTGTTTTTTTATTTTACTTTATATTTTTTGACACATTTGGAGTATATTGCGTTAGGGTCCCTTGCCGTCCATGAAGCAGATTTAGGTTTTCACTATAATTTGACCTAAACTGGAAGAAGCAGTGAGCATGAGTAGAAGAATGAGAATTCTGGAGAATCCTGTCTACAGCCTCTTTCATAGGGGAGCAGAACAAAACTTGGATCTTTTAGGTAGAAAACAATTTTTCATTACAATAAGGCTTGTATAGTATTATAACTTTTATATGATGTGTGCATGTTTACCAAAGCTCGTTTTCCTTTATAATGATATGAAAAAGGATGGGATTTCACCACTCAGCTATTCCTTGCTTCTAGGGGTTCACACCTAAAAAGCTATCATCTGCCAGCTGTAACACAGCTCCAACCTTCTTGCTTTCCATCCAACTAACCAGATTCTTCAGCAAAGCAGCTAAAGTTCTGTACCGAGGAGTCTTCCATAAATCCTTCTGCTCAGGTAAATAGATCATATTAACTCAAATTAGAAAAAAGAAAAAATGGTTTTAGTTTATTTTCTTTGATCATTACAATCAATTTTGACCAGCAGTTTCAATGGTTATTGATTGTATTTTGGGCATTGCTTTTTGGGTGCTACGGGGAAGTCTTTTTCTTTTTCCCTCTCAGGCATTGAGAGCTTTGTAAAAAGCCTACCAAACTTACAGTCCTGCTGAGGGCTGCCAAGTGTTTGTGCAGTTCTACATATGGCAGTAAATAAAGTCATGTCTTTCTCTGTCTAAATTCAACCTGCTCATTTTAAATTGGGCTTAGTTTGTAAGGTACTGCAAAGAGTAATAATAATGTGCAACAATGGTGTACAAAGAATAGTAATTACAGTGTAAAGAGATGAGTCGACAAGATTTTGTTCTTATCAAATGGGTTTTGCATTTCCAAAAAACAATCTAGGAATGCAAAACCCTCTTTAGATAAATTACAGATCAGAAGGAGGTTGACTGCATGTCAAATACATCTGTGGATGATTTCTGAATGTGTTTCCATTTTATAGATTGTGGAGAAGCAGGGGAGCATGGAAAATCAATGATCGTGCCTACACAGAGCCTGGAGTCTTTGAGTACAGATAACACATGTGAAGTATGAGATTACTCGAAACATTATCCCTCAGAGACATAGATTTGCTGTGGTGTTTAGCTTTCCATTTATGTCTTTTGTCAGGAAGAAAAAACAGAGGACGTCATCAGACCTAGTGATGAATCTCTTGCTATACTCATGAAAGGGAGAATGAGCAGCAGGCAAAGGTCGGCCTTGCAGAGTGAGCTTCAGTTTTACCTTTGATTAAGTAAAAAAAGCGGAAGTACATAACGTGTACTGTTTGTTTACTGTTAAATTCTGTAATTTTATATTAGCTGTAAATGCTGCAATTTCTCATGATTCAATTCTAGCAAAACACAAGTGAAGGATACCAGTTACATAATGTAAATCTATAGAAAATGCAAATGTTCAGTGGGGATGAGCTTCTGGTCCTAGTCGAGGTTAGGCTCAGGGCACACTCAACCCATTCGAAGTTCACGGACAAAGAAAACTAATCAGCCGTCTGCTGCCATAGCACCAAATTACCGATAAGGCACATCCTGGCCTCTGAACTTAGGTCAGGTGGCTTAAAATGGCTAGACCCTCATTATAAATAGCAGGGATCCCAGCAGACATATTAACAATGTGCTTAGCTGTGATAGGAAAAGTGTAGAGACTCAGTGTGATGGACTCCCTGATACCCCGACTGGATATCTCCGTCTTAAGACTGTTCCCTGGGTGCTGGAACCAGAAGCCAGTGAATATAGCATGGGCTTACCCCAAGAATCAGACAACACTAACTTTGGAGTGGAAACATGAACTGGTTTATTGACGAAAGCACACAGAGTATATACCTCACAGAATCAGATAAGAGTTACATAGTTACATAGTATTTGGCGTTGAATAAAGACATACATGCATCAAGTCCAACCCATATAGGTCCACGCATCATCTCATTCTTAGGGATACTGGTATCCCTGGATATTACGGTCCCTCAAGAAATTGTCCAAACGTTTCTTGAACAAATCTACACTCTTGGCTGAAATCACTGCCGATGGCAGTGAGTTCCAGACCTTAACCGCTCTTACTGTAAAGAACCCTCTTCGCCCATTGTGCTGGAATTTTTTCTCCACCAACTTTAGGTGATGGCCTCTAGTCTTTGTAATGGAGTTAAACTTAAACAGTTTGTTGCCAATGTTGCTTTCCCCATTGAACATCTTATACATGAAAATCATATCCCCCCTTAATCTCCTTAATTCCAGCGTAAACATGTTTAAGGTCAGAAGCCTTGTCTCATAGCTCTGGTCCTCCATTCCCCTAATTAGTTTTGTTGCCCTCCGAATGAGTTTGGTTGCCTTCTTCTGGACTTTTTCCAGTTCAAGGACATCCCTTCTCAGTACCGGCGACCAAAACTGGACCGCGTACTCCAGATGTGGCCGAACCAACGATCTATATAGAGGCACAATAATAGACTTGTCCATGCAATACATCCCCTTCTTAATACAGGACAAGACCCTACTACGGTCAGAAAAATGTTTACAGACTTGTTGCAACTGCACATACAGTATACTGTATATAGAAAATGTTGGAATTCCTTCTTCACTCCTTATGAGCTACAACTGCTAAGGTAGTTTCTCCCTATTTTTGTATCGTCTGCAAACACGGAAACATGGCTATTTATTGCCTCCCCGATGTCATTAATGAATAGGTTGAACAGTATCGGACCCAGCACAGATCCTTGAGGCACACCGCTCATTACACTAGCCCAGTCCGAAAAGGTGCCATTTGCAGATACTCTCTGGACACGTTCCCGTAGCCAGTTCTCTATCCACGTACACACCACCTCATCTATGCCCATAGCCCTCAGCTTGTGAAGTAAGCGCTTGTGTGGTACCATATCAAATGCCTTTGAGAAATCCAGGTATACCACATCTACCGGCTTCCCTCCATCCATATCATAGCAAGTTAGTCAGGCAGGAACTGTCTTTCCTGAATTCATGCTGATTGTCATTAACTATGCCCTTATCCTTAACAAATATTATCAAATAGTCCTTAATTATACCTTCTAACAGTTTACAAACTACCGATGTTAGACTAACCAGCCTATAGTTCCCTGGTTGGCATCTAGCCCCCTTTTTGAATATTGGAACTACCGTAGCCCTCCGCCAATCACATGGTACCCTAACAGTCACTAAGGATTCCTTAAAAAATGGTCTTGTTATAACCTGGCTTAATTCCTTAAGTACCTGGGGTGAAGGTTATCTGGTCCAACTGCTTTATTTGCATTGAGCATTTTAAGTCTATGTTCTATTCTGCTTTCCGTCAACCATTGTGGTATATTATCGGTTGAACTATGTGTTTTATCACATACGTCTAACCCGTTTCCCTCCTGAGTGTATACTGAGGAGAAAAAAAATGTCAGCGCCTCGGCCCTCTCCTTGTCACTTGTGAGTAACTTGTTCAGTGTGTTACCTTGACCAATCCCCTCTCCCAGACAGTTGGGTGCCGCATTGGAATTCCTTAAGCACAGACATTCTTTGAACCTAATGAATGTCCTTAATCAGATCATCCCAAACGGCTACTCCAGACAGCCTGCTGCCTTCACAAAATAAGTTTAGTAGAGATGGTATCCAAAAAAGGTGGAAGCCCAGATTGTTCAAATCAAGTCAAATAGTGAAAAGTTCTCTCTCTAGATAAAATATTAAACAGGAAAACACACACAGCAAACAAAGTTCTCCGGGGCAATAAATCTCTGTGGTCCGTAGTCAGTAGGAAGGAGGCTCCAGCAGCCCTAGTGACGGTTCAGTCCGTCACACTCAGTACTACTGATAAAGTCCATAGCGACAGAATAGTGTAGGGCCTGTAGGTACTGGTCTCTTAAAGTAGATGTAGACTCTTACTAAATGCCCTTCAGGTAGCACAATGCTGTGTATCTTGGGGAATTTGGGGGTGGGGAGGAAAGGATTTGTACATGTTGATGCTGCTGGGTGTCCTGCAGCCTCTTTAAAGCCTCTCCACATCTGTTACAGCCATAACAGTCATAACAGGATGAATGTGTTTTTAAAAAGGCATTTTTCCTATTTTTTGCTGGCTGAAATGTACATCTTTAACAGCCTCTCTCTGAATCCACATGCACTTAACTGCGAACTGGCTGCATGTATGTTTTCAAAAGGCATACGTCCTAATTGTTGCTAGCTACAAATTTTTAAAGGCCTTTTTTGTTTAAAAAAAAAAAACTGTGTAAAATTCCTGGGCAATGTGCATTCCCACAGAAGTTTATTTTTTTCTTTTGGCAGGTAAATGACAGGATGGTTTACAGGCAGTATATTGTGAGAGACAGGGGCAGAATTTTGTCACCCCATAACACAAAGTGGCCAAACAAGGACCTCTTTATTATCACCACATTAAAGCTTATATGGCATTTTAGTGGTTGTGTTTACATCTTATTTAACAAACTAAGCTTGAAGGCTTTTAATTGCAGTGCTGGGTATATTTTCTTATGTGCCCTGTCTCTGTGTGCACAAATCTATACCCCCAAAAATCCTTTCAAGGATCTATATCTGTACTCAATTGATTGACAGCTAGCTCTTTTATTATGAACACCTTAGCTATTATGAAAAAAGCTTATATCCCTTTATTTTTTTAATTATAACTTTAGGCAGCATCAGGCAGTTGTTGCTAACAGTCGATTCCAGAGCGATATTTTTTTGCATTGTTTGAAAGAAAAAAAAAAAGTGCAAAACAGTGTGCACCTAAATCACCTCACATTACATCACTCAAATTCACCACACACCCCTATCACCATAGATAAAATAAAAGTTTGGCATTCGGCAGTTAGGCCTAATATCCCTGATTAAACTGTCCTGCATCTGACCTGTGTTATACTACTTTATCTTTATTTTTGTTTTTATTTTGAAACCCTTTATGATAGAATAGATGAAAAATAATATATCTATTTATAAACAGTTCACAAGACAGTACATTATTCATTAGCATACTTAGGCTTTACAGAATGAGCTAAACAGATAGATCTGTTTATCTAAACAGATAAAACAAATATTATTTTCTTTCTTTTTCCACCACAAAAAAATCTACTATTTTTAAGATTTTGCTCCCTTTAGACTTTATTCAGGTTTGGATTTTTGTTCTAAAATCCTGATGGGTTCAATAAACACCCCACAAACCAAACCTACACATATTTTTTCATCCCGAGGATGATCGAATCTGCTCAGATTCAGCTAAAGTTTTTATAGTTTGGTGAATCTTGTTCAAATATCATAGTTTAAGAATTTGTAGTGACCACACTATAGCCTATTGGGGCAAAACTAGTTAGTCAATGCTGGCCATTTGAAGGTCTAATAAGCAAGGCATGAGAAGCCTGGTGCTGCTATAAGGAACATGTTCCAATCCTAAAATTAACACAGCATATCCCCGATACAGAATTGCCACCTCAATCTAACAACACACACACTCACAGCATGGCAGCTGTGAGCCGATCATTTTGTATTGAGGGGGCTAAGTTATCCGAGTTGCTTCAGATTAATGGCTCTTGTGACTCATCTGACCAAGGTCAAAAGCAATCCACTGCATTATGGAATGTTCCTTACTTCTAGCAGTGAACCTGCAAAGTTTTAAGCCAAAAGTTTGCAATTTGCGAACCCCCGGGGATTCACTCCGAACCTATGGTAGCAGCAAACCTGAACAAAATCCCTAATGTTCAGTTACAACCACTATGAAAAAAATTGCATAAGGAGCTGTCAATCACTGCAAAATGTCAGTGTGGAAGTTAGTGGGCCATTAATAAAAACAAACTATATAAATTATATTGTATGTAACTTTCCTGAAAGTATACTAAAGGATTAGGGATGCACCGATACCGGTTTTCCGGTACCGAGTATGAGTACTGATATTTTTTTTCCCGGTACTCGCCGATACCAAAAGTACCGTTAAGGAAGCCGGGCTGAGAGTCATTACACGCCACCCGGCTTCCTTAATGGGAATTCCGGTATCTGTATTCGGTATCGGCCAGCACCAAAAAAATATAATCAGTACTCGTACTCACCAGGTGACGAGGAAGCATGGAGCCGGATTTCTGACCAATTAAGTGGGGGGAGGGGGGTAATTACTCGCTGCCCGGATTCCTGATTGGCCAGCTTCCCGACCAATCAGGAAACTGGGCAAGGAGTCATTACCTGCCCCCTGGCTTCCTGATTGGATCCAAGATACCAGGGTCACTAAGTGACAAGGGAGCATGGAGCCGGCATCCCGGCCAATCAGGAAGACGGGAGGCAAGTCATTACACACACCCCCACTTCCTGATTGGCTAGGAAGCCAGCTCCATGCTCTGTGGTGATGAGGGAGCATGGAGCCGGCTTCCTGGCCAATCAGGAAGCTGGGTGGCGTGTAATGACTCGCCGCCCGGTTTCCTGATACCGGAAGTTTTGGTATCTGGATAAGTATTGGGAGCATTTAGGCAAGTATGAGTACTCGCCCAAATACTCGGTATCGGTGCATCTCTATAAAGGATAATATATAAAATGTGAAAAATCTAAATTGTGTCTAATTAACATTTTTTATGGGGAGGAGAGTTCAGATGCAGATAGTGGAAATGTAGCTGAAGTCATATATTTGTATGTTGCAAAAGTATTTGGCACTGTTACTCAAATAGGCTGGTACAGAAACTGAGGGTGCAATGATTTCATAGAGTTGGGGAAAACAATTTTCATAATAATTCGTGGCACAGTGGTTTTCACGTGAACACTGTGTACAGTTACTGTAAAGCCAGAGAGAGGTGGCAAAGATATAATGCAAAGATTTCACACTCTTTTGGGTTGGGGGCTTATATCAGTGCTTGCAAAACAGAGAACATAGCAATTGAGTAAACTGCATGCACATTAACACAAGATGGAAGACAGCTGACCGGCTAAAAATCTTTAACAATATAAAATTTCAGGCATCTGACCTAGAGTTGCCTGACTAACAGGCTTCTCAAAATAGCATTAATGCCATTAATGAGAGATTAGTTGTCAACCACAGTCACACCCAGTGTTCAACTTAAATTGTAATTATCCTGTCAGTACAATTTCAGATGGAGAAGGAGCCATATACTTTTGTAGAAATGCATAAAAACAAATCATTTTATGCCTTTTTTACTTCAAAATTAACCAGAAATCTATAAGTTATAATTAACTGGCAATGTCTGTAAATTCAGCCATGTTTCTATGTTGTTTTCTTATTTTGCAGAACAGAGAAAGCCTATGGGAGAAAAAGTGGTGGAAGATGTCACTGTTATATTAAAAAACTGCCTGTTCATCATCATACCAGGTAAACACAAAAATACGGATTATAAATTCAATTTCTGATTTAAAATTGTATTATCTCTTTATGCTTTTATATCCTTTAAAATGCTTTGAATTAACTCTTAAAAATAGTAAATTTTCAAGTTATACACAATTTCGAAATAAAGTAAACCTGTGAGGGAAGGACAATAGGGGCTCCCATTGCTGACTTGCCTTTAAATGTGCAGGTCCTACAGTTGTCATATTCTTCCTCGTTTTCAGTACTTAGCGAGTCACTGGCATTGAGCAAATATGCAGTCAATAAAGTCTGAAAAGTCGCCATTGCCATTCTGCATGCTTCAGCTAGTTCAATCAATATTCTGAAATGAACTTAGGATCAAAATGAAAGACCCAGAATCTTTGCTTTTAAAAACAGTAATGGCAGCTCTTATTATTTCTATTAAATCTATCTGTAAATTGATCTGTTTTTACACCCTAAACAATGATAAATCGTAGACATGAATGGAGCTATCATATCAGTCAATGCAATTCAAACATTTGTAATAAAACATATAACTACAATGCAGATAGTACTCATAGTTGGTTTAACAGGGTATTACTGTATACTCTTCATGTAGTAATGTAAACAACTTCTATACCTCATGGCCATACCGGTATTACTTACTAAACATGATGTTAAACCATTAATGAAACTAAACATCATGAACTACAAAAATACCCATTATAAAGTAAATTTTTAGCTATGCTCTGAAATTGCTTTGGACTTGTTTTCATTTAAAAGGTGAAATGGATCCCACAAAGCAGGTGAATTCTCATATCCTATGGGTGACCAAGTGGGTGGATTACTCTAATAAATATGGCTTTGGCTACCAGCTTTCTGATGACTGCACAGGGGTACTACTGAGTGACGGAACACATCTTGTTCTCTCCCCATATACACAGTAAGTAAAAATTCAGAATTAAACTTTACTTGGGCTCACTGAAACATTGCTCCTCTCTTTTAACCCCTCTAACCTGATAAGAGTGTGTAAACCTTCCCACTCTATCCAAAATAAAATAAGAAGTTTTGCCTGGAGTTGAGCTTTAACCATGATTTAACTAAAATATTAGTGAACTAGCACCAAATCATCCAACTAACATCTACAAATCAAATTATGCTTCTCTCTCCCAGTTCTCCCTCTACCTGCCAAATGAACGGAGTTCAATATTTTAAGTTTAACCTACAAAGCTTCTTCCAATCTCTCCCCCATCCCCAAAACATGTTGGTGCTAATTTTCAGATACCATCTGAAATGCAACCTCTGCTCTGCACAAAACCCTTTTTACTCTTCCACCTTTTTCCTCACATCCAAGACTTTGTAAATCTATCCATGTCTCTAAAAGCTTCTTCTATAGGCAATTTAGCACTCTCCAACCCTTAAAGCCTTCAAGCACATCCTTACAACTCTGAGCATCAGACAGGCATCGTAATGTGACTTAAAATATTCTCCTAAATTACTAGTCTAGCACTCACTCACTTGTTCCTCCTGGACACAATCTGTTATTGCACATACTTCATTACTTCGTTATTGCACAAACATCAATTACCCTATACACTGGCTACTTTATTCCTTCACCTATTTTTTCTACACCGTATTGTAACGAACTTACCCGTCCTTCGGTTCCGGCGCTTCCCGCGGCTCCGTCAGGGAACCAGCACCATCACCAGCATAGACGTCAGGCGGCTCTTCCCCTTTCTTTTCTTAAGCCGATGAGTTCACTTGCCTGGCGTTCGTGCAAGTGTGTGTGACGCCAGGCAAGTACCTCCGCGGCTCCACGCGGAACCCCCCAGGCCGGACGAGTGCCCCTTCTCTCTCCCCTCAGCAGCCAATTCCCTCCCCTCTTCACTGGCTTGCAGGAAACAGTCCCACGGACTCCCTCAGCAACCATTCCCCTTGTGTGGGAAGAACATTGCAGGCTACTCCACCTACATCCTCTGGGTGGCACTGTGGGACCAAATCCTACCAAACTGCAAGTACTCAGTTACATCTGTCTAAAATTACATATGACTGCTTCAACCCAGTTACTTCTTATTGAGTCAATGACTGCATCTGTGTGTTATAAACCAAATAGGGCTATTCTTCTCATTTAACCCTCAGTTATGTGTAAGGATTACCTCGAGCCAGATTGTTATTGCATAGCTTCACTTACCATTAACCTGCTGAGACTGCTACCGCTTATCACTGACTGTATGCAATTGCTTCAACTATTTTTGAAACTCACCTTGAACCTACAAACGCCATACTCTCCATGCGTCCCCACCTTATCTGAAGCTGAGATCCGCATAACCTCGGACCAGGTGGGCCTGGTGTATTACACTTATCTCCCTAGATTGTAAACTTGCACAAAATGACATCTTTTCTTATGTATCTTTTTGGTTATTTTGGTGTATGCTCTGCTGTACTACTGTACACGCTTCTCACTAAATATTTCATGCAGTTGCATTATCTGTATTGCCCACTTGCCCTATTGTAACCAAGCAGAATCTTTTTCTGTCCTTTGAGAAAGTGAAGGAAGATTCTAGTTAAGGAACATTCTAGCTGGGAAGTTGCCAGAAAGGAAGCCTCTAGAGACTTTATTATTCATGAAGGGAACAGGAAGGGGCGGTCTCAAGCCAATATACACAGGAGGTGCTCTAAAGGAGGATGCATGTGTTCTGAAAGAAAGAATGCTGCTACTGTGAGCAGGAGACAGAAGATCTGCTGCAGGAATTGAATGGCCAGAACCCCAAGAAGGAGCAACTAACTGCCCTGGAGATTAGAAGGGACCAGAATCCAGGATACCTAACCCTGTGGATATTGAAGGGACATTTGTGGCTGTGGACAGTCCTGTTGCTGCTACGGCCACTGATATTACACTGGGACTTGGGGGAGATAAAACCCCTGGATTGCTGGGACTCGTTTCTATCCAGCAGACTTAGACGATTGCTGAAGTGTGAGTGTCAACCACATGGAACTTTACCATAATGAATGGTTGCTTGTAAATATTAAAACTGTTATAGTAACTACATGCTAGTAATGCTGATAGTGATAGTCCTACATAAAGAAATAATTGGCTAAATACAACTGAGAATCATTCCATTTTCTTTCTTAACTTACTTTAGGAAGGTTTGTTATTCTACAAGCTCAGAAGAACATATCACGTTTCCTGAATGGAGCCCACCATATAAGCTAGAAGCAAAGATGAGGATACTCAGGTTTTTCTTTCAATACATGCAGGAGAATGTCTTGGAGGTAAGGAATGAGCAGTCAGAATAAACAAAATGTATGATGTTTCCCTATTGTAAATTAAGAACCCTTTCATGACACTTTTGAAGTGAATTGTTTATTTCCAGAATAAAACTGCCGTTTCTTCACAATTTGGTGGTTTGCATTGTGTAAATGTATACCTTCTGTTAGAGGTCTGGTAGAGTTGTTACAGTTGTCACACATAATAGGATGACATTGGGAAGATCTAGAACATGACATCAGGATATACAGTATAATGAAATCTGATTTAAATCGGAGTTCACTATGCAAGGTAAACAAGATCAGAATGGTTATGTTGTAATTACTTATCAAGGAATATTGGCAGGCAATTAAGGAATATTGAGTTAATGCTGAATAACCTCTTAAATAGTTGGAATTGTAGGATTAAAGTATAAAGCATAAATATTTACCATGCTTAAAAATGGCTAACCTGTCAACCATACACAGAGACCTTTTAAGATTACCTGTAACAGTTGTTAGTACCCCATATGCTGCCTAAATATATGAAGGCTAGCTGCCATCTGTGACCTATGTGTATTGCTATATACTGTGTGTATATACAGTCATGGCCAAAAATATTGTCACCCCAGCATTTCTGTCAGATAATGCACCACTTTGCGCAGAAAATATTTGCAATTACAAATGTTTAGACATTCCCCTGTTTATTTATTTTGTTTGTATTGGTATGAAACAAAAAAGGTGGAGGGAAAAAAAGCCAAACCTGACACATTCCACGCAAAAATGGACTGGACAAAATTATTGGCACCCTCAATTAATATTTGGTAGCACAGCCCTTGGAAAAAGTAACTGAAATCAATTGTTTCCTGTAACCATCAATGAGTCTCTTACACCTCTCTACAGGAATTTTGGAGCACTCTTCTTTCGCCAACTGCTCCAGGTCTCTCAGATTGGAAGGGTTCCTTTTCCCAACTGCTTTTTTTAGATCTCTCCACAGGTGCTCTATGGGATTTAGACCTGGACTCATTGCTGGTCAGTCCAGTACTCTCAAGTGCTTTGTCTGAAACCATTTCTGGGTGCTGTTTGACATGTGCTTTGGGTCATTGTCCTGCTGTAAGACCTCTGACGGAGACTCAACTTTCTAACACTAGGCCCTACATTGCACCCCAGAATTCTTTGGTAGTCTTCAGATTTTATCATGCCATGCACACAGTCAAGACATCCAGTGCCTGAAGCAGCAAAGCAACCCCAAAGCATCAGTGATCCTCCACCATGTTTGACTGTAGGGACTGTATTTTTTTCTTTAAAGGCCTCGTTTCTTTTTCTGAAAACAGTAGAATGATGGCCTTTACCAAAAAGCTGTAATTTTGTTTCGTCTGTCCACAGCACATTCTCCCAAAAGGATTTAAGTCAAGTTTTGGCAAACTCCAATCTGGCTTTTTTATGTTTCTGTGTCAGCAATGGTGTCCTCCTGGGTCTCCTACCATAGCGGCCCTTTTCATTCAGATGGCGACGTATAGTGCGAGCTGACACAGTTGTACCCTGTGTCTGAAGGTCAGCTTGAATTTGTCTGGAAGTTGATTGAGGTTCTGTCAGAACACAATGAAAACCAGACAAGCAAAAGGTGCTAGTTAAAATATTTATTAAGAACAGTGTCCACAGGAGTAAGCAGAGTCTTAAACCGGAACAAGCCAGGGTCAGGAGCCGGAGTGGGTAGTCGTCCAAGCCAGGTCAGGAACACAGAGATCAGCGTCATGCTCTCCTATCTGACCATAAGAGGGAGCCCGGGAGTAGTGAGCAACGTTCCAGAGTCTGCTTGAGCAAGGAAGGAACAGGTGAGTGAAATGGCAGCCAAGCCAGCATGCTACAAACCAGTAAAGTCAGGGTGGAACCCTGACAGGTTCTTTATCCGCCATTCGAACAATCCTTTGTTGCAATCTTTGATCAATTGTTCTCTTTCGTCCACGTCCAGGGAGATTAGATACAGTGTCATGGGCTGTAAACCTCTTGACAATGTTGCGCACAGTGGACACAGGAACATTAAGATCTCTGGAGATGGACTTGTAACCTTGAGACTGTCCATGCTTTTCCACAATTTTTGTTCTCAAATCCTCAGGCAATTCTTTGCTGCTCTTTCTCTTCTCCGTGCGGCATACAGAGTCACACAACAGAAAGGTGGAGTCAATTTTTCACCATTTTATCTGGTTACCGGTGTCATTTCTATATTTTAATTGATACAGGTGAGTTTAATTACAAATTACAGGAGCATCACAAACTTGGAATGCAATTATTTCTTGCAATTTGGAGAAGGTGCCAACAATTTTCTCCAGTCCATTTTTGAAGTTTTGCGTGGAATGTGTCAGGTCTGGCTTTTTTTTCCCAACACTTTTGTGTCAGCGGGAGGGGGGGCCGCGGAGGGGGTGGGGCGCACATACCGGGACCAAATACAAGCGATCCGCCGCCTCTATAGCCGGCGGATCGCTTGTATGATAACAGGCACCGCTGCCGGTTTTAAATTATTCGTCTTTCCCGCTCGTGCGTGGGGCGCACGAGTGGGCGGATCTAACAGGACGTGTATACACGCCCAGTTACATCCAAGAAGCTCCCGGCCGGCCGTGTATACACAGCGGCTGGCCGGGAGGTAGTTAAAGATGTTTTCTCTTCTTAGAGTATCACAGCAATATGCAGTGACTGCCATAATACAAGCTTAACCAGTAAATCTGCTTCTGTTTTTACAGGGCGGAGATCTTCGGGGAGCACCCAGCCTTTCTGTAAGAACATTGTGCCTGTTGCACTTTCTGAAGACAGACCAAGCACTGCTGATGTTGTTCAGTAATGGTACTTTGCAGGTACAGATTTATAAAAACAATTCATCCTAGAATATCTCACTTAGGGGTGAACAAAGCTCTGACGCTTACTTACGAACACTGCAGATGACAATGGTGTGCTATTACCCATGTAAAACAAATCAGATAGCTGTTGCAGTATTGTGTTGAATATTCTCATTCTCTAAACTCATCTGAAATAGATTGGATAGGTTGTAAGGGCTTTCTAAATCATTTCCATTTACCTTGTGTTATTAAATTGCATATGCATGCTTAAAGTGCACCTGGTCAATGCTATGGACATTAAACTATTTCAGGGCTGCGGAAATTAACGATTAATCGTTAAAATTTTTGATTGATTAAAATTCTTTTGATTAATGAAAACACTCACCTCTCCACCGGCTTCCGGGTCTTCTGGGAGTCCCGTTGGAGATCTGGTGACGTCACCGGACTCCTTGCCGGGTGATCTGTCGACACTAAGAACTTATCGAGTTCTGCGACCGCCTGACTTCCGGTTTGGTTACAACGAGGTTTGCCCAAGAATCTTGTTCTGCACGAGCACCAGCCAAGGCATTGGCCTATACACATACAGCACAGCAATGAAGTAATAAAGTGAACTAGGATCACACTAATCCAGCACGTTATTATTCTGAGTTGCCCCACTCAAGCGGCGGCCATATTGAGTGGGGCACGTGAGATTAATAATGTGCTGGATTAGTGTGATCCTAGTTCGTTTTATTACTTCATTGCTGTGCTGTATGTGTATAGGCCAATGTATGTTATAATTAATCAAAATGAATCTATTAAAAACATTTTGATTAATGTAACACACAAATTTGAATCAGTACCAGCCCTAAACGATTTACATATTCTTAACAAGCAGTAAAATAACTTTAAAACAAGCCATCACTGACCTCCCTAGCTGCATCTGTTGAGATGTTACACATTTTCAGAAAATCAGAACAAAGACTCTGGTCAGTTTCACTCCTGCTGGTTGTTTACAATAGGAGGCTGGTAGCCTGTCAAGTTTTGTTCTCATAGAAAAAGCTACAATTGCAATGCATGTCAAATTTGAAAATGTATTTCTCCACAATGCTTATGGATACAGGGATGGAAAATGACTTGTTTTAAAGTGCTTCCACTGCTTGTCCAGATTATGTAAATAATTAAGTGTGCATTATCACAGGTTAAATTTCAAGTTAATGTTTCAAATCTTCTGCTGTTTACAAAAAAAATTTATGAACATCTACAAGCATGATGGCAGTTTATATCATTCTGTATGAACACAGTTTCAGTGCAAAGTATCGGAAATTAAACTGTTTGGTGCTTTGGATTAAGAAATCTGATCTTACTACAAATTGGTAAAACCACACAAAATTACAGTCATTGACCACATTCTTCAAATGACAAATAGCACCTCGCGCCAAACAAAACAAATCTCTATAATAAATAAGTGCTAAACAATACATGCAATCAAAGTGTTCACAATTGCTCTTCTTGTAAATATCAATCCTAAATATTATCCCTCTGGATAAGTTCAATCATATAATCTGTGTTCAGATGTGCACAAATGTGGAATCACACGTATAAAGTGCTCAAAATTTGTCCCAAGTGCACCACACTCTTTATCCTTCCACTGTGAAAATTCTTTATACAAAGTCCATACACAAACTCCAATTATCACCCAGGTGCTCATCCCTCTTAGTGGGCTGCTCACCTTATAAGTAGACCTAAGCAGGTCTAAAATCGCTTTATAGGATCTGCAATTGATCTTATCCAAAGGCTGTCTCTCCACAATCGTTACACAGAAAATGATGTCAGCGTGTCATCACGACCATATCCAATAAAATATAGAAACAGCCCATAGCGTAAAACCGTAAAATTCAAAAACTTCTTTATTTAAAAAAACTACTCACCTGAGGAAAGTTGACCTAAAACTTCAAGTAAAATGTATGCCCGACAACTCTCGGCAACACTACTTCAGATCCATGCAATTAGAGTCAGGTATTCAAGATTAGGTGTAACTGATTACAACCTCCTTAGGGAGTATTCAGGTGGAACCTTTCTTATTTAAACCTCAGACAACATCTAGTATCTGGTGTTCTCTCTGCTATCAATGTGTGTGGTGCCATCATGCCAAGATCAAAAGAGCTCAAAGGCTCTTAGAAAGAAGGTTGTCAATGCCTATAAGTCTGACATATATTTTCAAAAGATTGCTAAATTATTTGAAACCACTGATTTCACTTTTAGGAAAATAATCAAGTCATGTACAGTAGATTTTAAACAATGATAATTTGTCCAGGACTAGCTGGCCCAGCAAATGCAGCCCAAGAGCTGACCATTTAAAGCTAAAAAGGGTATTCAAGAACCCCAAAATGTTTTTTTTTATATTTTTATTTCAAATTTATAATACAAAATAAAGTAAAGCACACAACAGTGCAACTTCCTGGAATGAACCAGAAATAGGGGAACTCCCCTCAGTTAGCTCACGTTCTAGAATTACAGCCGAAGACAGACTAAACAAGAAAGGAAAGAGTGGTCTGAGCCACCCAACATCTATAAAGACGCAGATTAGGAGGCTATCATGTACCTGGTGGAGGACCAATTAGCTGAGGAGGCCTCCCTTGCGGCTCTGGTCTCACACCCCTGGATGTGGAAACAGGGAGCGAGTAGACAGAGAGAAGCACGGTTGCCAAAGTGTTCAGACACGGTGCCTGGTAGAAGTCCGGCAACTGGATCCCTGGAAGGGTGAGCAGGGCTGGTGCACAGCTGTGATGTCAGCGAGGTTTGCAGCAGACACTGGAGCGAGCTCAAACAAGCCAGGGGTCAAGCCAGACGGTCACCACAGTACAGAAGGAGCAGGCAGAGTCCAGATAACAAGCAGAGGTCAGGGGCAGGCAGCAATCAGCCGAAGTCAGCACCAATCCGGGTCAAGGTAACAGGTAACAGATCAACAGGAACACAAGCACAAGCTGAAAGACCGTTCAGCACTGACACATTGGGCCAGCTGGTTTAAATAGGAACATCTGTTAGAGGGCAGTGAGTCACTTCCTGTGCGCCAGTGTCACTTCCTGTGTGCATATTTTCCGGCAACCCGGAAGACTGGGACCCGCGCCTGCATAGTTGCGCGTGAGCTCCCGGTTATGACCTTACAGAGACAGTCATAAAATACTTAACACAAGCAAGCATTAGGGTTCAGAATCTATTGCTGAATTTGGGTATTCAATCCAAGCATCTTGCACCTTATTAAATTTAGTGGGGCAGCCTCTATGATAGAAACTGAGATCTGAAGGCATGAGAGATCTGTAAGGAAAAAAGTTGGAAAGTGGAATCAAATATTTAGGGGACAACATTTCAAAGGACATCAATTTGTTATCCTTAACCACTTCCCGTCCACCGATCGTTGAAAGACGGCCAGACGGGAGTCTCCTGGATGCGGGTGGGCGTCTTTAGATGTCCTACGTGGGCGCGCACGAGCAGGAACTTGCCAGGATTTTAAACAGCCAGCGATGGCCGTTTACATACAAGCAGTCCTGCGTCTGTAAAGACACCCGATCGCTTGTATGATTCAAGTGAGGGTGTGCCCCCTCCTTACCTCTGGTCGCCGTCCTCGCGATCCCGGGTGTCCATCCGTCACGGGCGATGTGGCTCTGTTCACTGAGAAAGGAGGGAGATCAGTCCGCGATCTCCCTCCGCTCTCCTCCCAGTCTCTGAATGCAGGAAGTGTTGTACATTACATCACTTCCGCATTCCTCTGTCACTCTCCGGTACAGAAACCGGAGAGAAGCTGATGAAGCAGATCTGTGCTTCATCAGCTTCTCTGGGGCTCCCTAGATGACATTAGGGGTCTTAGAGACCCCTGATGTCTCCACAAAGGGGAACTGTAATTTGTTATCACATAGGAGCACCCCATGTGATAACAATAAAGTTAAGTGTAAAAAAAAAAAACGCTCAGAAGATAAATACAAATTTACACACAAAACAAAAAGAAAAACCCACAAAATTTTACATACACCTACACGCAAAAACGGCGATTGCTCCAATTATGCTGCACGTGTTACATATCGCCGCGAACGTCGCAATGAGAGCAATAATTCTAGGGCCATCAGTCACTGATAACACTAAACTGATGAGCGGTAAAATCTTTTAAAGCGTCGCCTATGGCAAATTTTGGCTATGGTGTTTTTTTGCGATTTCGCGGGCGCTCTCAATTTTAAGGCTTGATATTTCTGGTGTCTATTTACCCGACATGACCCCGCCTTTTATATTTTACCAAAAAATTGGGTAAAAATAATTGTTTTCTAAAATAATAAAAGGGAAAACCATTATTTTTTTAATATTCGGTAAATTTTTTGTTATTTAAAAAAAACAAAAAACCCCTTCATGACTGAGGCCTTTTTTTCATTTTTTGTACCCATGTTATATTCCACATTTTAGGCCTGAAAATTACTTAAAACCCCCCAACATTATATATTTTCTGAATGCCAAGACCCTATAGATTTCTAAACCCTCCGGTTTTTTTGCATATCTCTCTGGGTGTCTGGGGGCCTTCCGAGGCTCCTCATCAATTTGGAAGAGCGAGGATTTTTTTGCCAGTTAACACATAGACCCGACACAGCAGAAAATTCAGTAAGCACTTTCAAAGCTCCCTGATAGCATCACTCTCTACTCCAACCAACCTATCCAGAGACCTCTGATAGATGCCTTGGTTCTCAGGGCTTCTGCAATGGGTTCCATAGCTAAGGCAAAAAGAGCAGGCAACAGCAGACAACTGTGCTGTGTTTCTCTATAGATAGGAAAGAAGGTAGATAACTTATTTCCCAACTTAATGGCCACAACTGGACTATGATACAGAAGCTTAAGCCAAGGTGTAAACTCTACCAGAAACACCATCTTATTCATTACTGCCCACAGGTATGGCCACTCTACCATATTAAAAACCTTCTCTATACCAGAGAGGCTACTACTCTGGAACCTACATTGATATGTGGGGCATGAATGTTTGTGAAGAGTCTACAAATATTGATATCTGTAGATCTATGAGTATGAAGCCCGTTTGATCAGGGTCTATGAGACTACACATCTGTTGGTTGAGTCTCATACTAAAAATTTTCATCAAAGCGTGATTGATGAGAATGTGAGGCCACCTGTTCAAAAGTTGAAGTGGAACTGGAAAAGGATCCTTCAAAACAATAATGATCTGAAACACACACGCACATTTGCCACAAATTGCTAAAAAAAAGGAAATGGATGGTTATGGACAGGATTAGTCAAAGACAGTAATGAAAGCCCAAGTGATTTCTGATAAAGGGGGTAAAAGCAGCTTCTGAGGCCAAAGATTTACTTTCATTGCTATTTTGCTGAGTAAATGATTGGAAAAAAAAACCATCATGTGTTTTATTAAGTAGAGGAAAAGCAAAAATGTATTAAGTAGAGGAAAAGCAAAAATTCAGTATTTAAATATATCATTATATTTGTCTGTACACTGTTTGAATGGAGATCTAATGTTGGCCGGTTCAAATGTTGAAAAGGTTAACAATTTCCATGGGGTGTATTTACTGTTTCATATAACTGTATATGGATCTGATTCCTCACCTTTCATTCTGAAAGATGCAGAAAAAAAAAATCTTATTGTGCCCTAAAATATAGTTTTCCAATGTCAGCCGAATACTTATGCTTTTTCTGGTTCACTTGCTAAAGATGATGACTGACCAATTTCCAAATCCAAACATTACCTGTCCAGAACTAAGTGAGTGACCTTCAGGGCCCTCCAAAAGTTAGACTAGTCTTACTGCACCTCAGTACATAGTGTTTTCATTTCTAGTTAGTTAATTATTCAGATTAGTTTAATCTTTTCTGGTTCACTTGCTAAACAATGATGGTTGCTTGACAAAATCCCAGCAGATAACATAACCAGTCCGGCCCAGAAGTGACTGCCCCTCCCTCAAAATTATACCATACCTACCGTGTCCCCAGATATAGTGTTTTTTAGTCAAATATTCTGATTAGTTTAGGCTTTTCTGATTCAATTGCTTACCAAGAGGGCCACCCACCCAAATCCCAGCAAACACAAAAAACATCAGATTCCTGTGAGAGATCTCAAGATGATGCTGAAAATGTGCATATGACCCTTATAATTTGAGGTCCATTCCATCTGGCAAGTGAGGTTGTCTGCAGGTGGTGGTAGTAGTGGATAACATAGTTGGAGCACATTTGATGTGGATTCTAGAACTTATGCAGTGTTGTGGATAATCTTCCTGGTTAAAGGTAAAAATAACACAGAAAGTAGTAAAAAAGGAGTTAATAGTGGGCTCACTCCAGTCAATATAGGAAATCCGTTGGCACATGTAAGTATAACTACCAACGGACGACCGAACAGAGTTAAATCGAGGATATTGTAATAGTAATAGGGATCACAATGTGATTACTTTTAATATTGAACACAGAAAAGGGAAGTGTACTGGAAGGACTAGAACCCTAAACTTCAGAAGGGCCAACTTTGATAAGCTGCGCAACCTAGTGGGGGAAATAAAATGGGAAAACTTATTTCAAAACCTAAACACAGACCAGATGTGGGTTTTTTTTTAAAACACACTACATACTGATACTTCAAAGTGTATACCTTTAGGGAGCAAAAATAAAAGATCAAAGACTAAACCAATATGGTTTAATAAAACTGTAAAACAACATGTCAAGGACAAGAGAGCGGCATTTATAATATGTAACTATGTAAAGGTTTCAAAGATTAAAGATTTTCAAGGACATTGTGTGGAGAATGAAACATTTGAAAAATGTTTTTGCAAGACTGGCAAACTGTGCACGTTCCTTGGAACATTTGGAATGATGTGTTTGATTTCAGTGTAAAAAAAGATCATTAGCTTTATGGTTTGGGTGTTTTATAGTTTTGATTTTTAGTGTAAACACTGTTTAAGGGCTCGAAAACATGGGGTATATTACTATGGTATAGAGACACAAAGCCATATGCTAAGACACCAAATGGACCTTTAAAACATCTTTGTGCATTCCCAAATAATAATATAACATGTCCACTTGGACCAGAGCTACATTAGTGCAGCTCATATGATTAGTACTTTTAAAATGAAATATTTTATACTGCACTCTTTATATACTATGGGCCTACACTGTACATTTTGCTGATTAATTGTATTATCTTGTATTGTTGATATCTTCGTTATACATTTTGTACCTTTTTTATTTACCCATAAAAAAATTAAGTAAAAATGGTAAACTGCTTTGCTGAAAATGTGCCTGATCAGATTTACACCAACATGAAAGAATCACCTACATGTGGAAGTTTGCAAATACAGTATATTTAATTGTTCCATCTCCTTCAAGTAGTCCATGCAAGAGTTTTATTCAAATCATTCATCTTTTACCTTTTGTGTTAATCTATTATTAGCGTTTTGTATTATTATTATTATATAATCTATTATTATTGTATTTTAGGTGAACTTTTACCACGACCGTACAAAGATAATATTAAGCAGAGCGAAGCAAGGTTATCTACTTACTTTTGTTGACCAAGACAGACAGAGTTGTACAGTGCCACTGTCAGTACTTAAGGCTGGTTGTCCTGCACTTATAATCCAGAGGATGGAGTATGCCCTCATTATGCTGCAAAGCCTGTAATGGGATTTATAAGACTCTTGAAGAAAAATTAAATGAAGTGTTTGGAAAGTAGATTCTCAGCAGGGTTTAGTTGAAGGCAAGTTTCATGTTGTTTTCAAAACCTTGTTTCAAGGTCCATTGCAGGTAACTAGGGAATGTTATGATCTGAAGGCTAATGCACGTGAATTCTTAATTGAAGTTGCTACAGTGGGAAAATGTTATACCAATTTTGCACACTTGGTGAATGAATGTGGCACATTGTTAAAGTTCTAAACAAGACAATATGACAGCAGGTAAAAGAAACATCAAAGTTGTATAGTAAAGAGCAAAAGTATCATTAATGCAGTTTAATGCATGTTAAAACAAAAACACAAAAGCATTATATATATATATATAAAGTATCTGCACTGGTACTCGAAAAGTATCTGTGCATCCCTAATATTTATATATATTATGCATACTGTCTCCTAATAGGCAAATTGCACTCATCGCTGCATTCTTTCCAGCTGTGCAAGTGCCTGAATCTCATAATGCTTTTTTGTGTACGTTATATATGCATTTAACTGTACCCAAAATACATGAAAGTATAAACACAGCCATAGAGTAGAGAACAGCATTTGTTTATACCAAAGGTCAAATATAAACATACACTTGGTAAACATTTTCAACATGCTAATTATAGCAACCAGGAGGAAATTTGCATCAAATTAAAAATTTTGTTCTAGAATATGTTATCATATACAAGGCTAAATGTAGAGTGTTGTATATGAATAAAATAACAATGTGCAATTATGACAGGTTTAAAAAACATTTTGCTTTACTTCCCTTTTGGGTCCAAGGAGTACATTTAATAATATACTCCTGTGATCCAAAGTCAGCAGAAAGTGGGCTAATGCCTGCTATATGCTAACAGAGAAAAGCCACAATATTGTCATTATCCACTCAGCTGCCTGATTGAAAGCCGCCTCTGCCTCTCTAGAGCCAGAGCCAGCTATGCGTGCCCCCTCCACTGTCAGTTCCTCCAAGGAGCACTTGATGAACAGGGAGGGGAGGGTAGCTCTTGGTCCCTCCCCTGTCAGTTCCAGAGCCATGGGTTCAAAGATCATAATTTCTTTACCAGGTGAATTAGTCACATTAAACTTTAAAGCAAGCACAGGACTTAAGATGTAGTAGTCATGTCAAGTTCTCTTAGCAGTAGACAGGAGCAAAATTGTGTATGGGGCCCTGTGGTTTTTAGTTACGCCCCTTGCAGAGCCCACCTGAGAGTGACCCTGCGGAGCCCACCATAGACTTTCTATGGTGGGCTCTGCAGGCTCTCAGGTGGGCCTGGTCACACCCCTGCACACCTCTTACCTGTTATCCCGATCCGCTGTCAGCCTCCTACACTGCCAGGCCCCGCCTCCTCCACAGTCGCTGGCGGGCCTGCCTCCTCCTTCGTTGCCTGGCCCCGTCTCCTCTGCTGCCGAAGCCGGGCCCCGCCTTCGCAGCTGCTGGCCGTCACTGACTCAGAAGCGGCTGTGAGGAGGAACGCGCCGCTGCACAGATCAATGACAGGTTGCTAGTGATCTGAACAGTGGCGCGTTCCTCCTCACAGCCACCAGTAACACCAAGCAGCCTGCGATGCCATGGTGACCCACACGACATCAGGGGGACCTCTTTGTTCCTCGTCCTGGCCGGCCCCCGTGCCCCATGGGTTGCTATGGTGATAGTTCCGCCACTGGCAGAAACAATTTTAGCATTCGGAGGTTCCAGAACTGTGACTAATGGCTACGACTGTCAAAGCACCAGAGGGTAAAATATTATGCATTTGCTAATTTTATCTGCTACTGGGTTTTCTGTACTGGAGGATATAATATATAAAAGGACTCTGCCACTTTAGAATGAAAGCTCCTGACAGGTATAAAGTGCAGGCACTATCTTGAAACACATCTTTTAGTGTCTCTACTCTGCCTGAATAATGGTCCGTTCTGATCCAGCAAAGCTTTGGCACTTTCTAATTCCCTCCACCACACATTGCTGTTTGTCACTGAGGCAGCCTATCATAGTGACAGCCTAAAAAGAAGTGTATAAGGGCAGTGAGGTATAAGGGCAGTGAGGTACAGGGGCAGATCCAGAGTCTAGTCTCGGGAGGGGCACCGCCAAATTATAAGCCCCCCCCATCTGGCTCTTCCACTGCTACTGTGCCACCCCTTTCCTCTCTCACCGCCTATGTGTCCAAGAGGTCAGGAATGTGACGCAATTGCGCAGGTCAGGAATGTGACGCAGTGCGGAGCTTAGTAATGTGACGCAGCGCGGAGCTCAGTAATGTGACGCAGCGTGGAGGTCAGGAATGTGACGCAGTGCGGAGGTCAGGAATGTGACGCAGTGCGGAGGTCAGGAATGTGACGCAGTGCGGAGCTCAGTAATGTGACGCAGTGTGGAGGTCAGTTAAGTGATCAGCGGTGTAAGAAAAGTAAGAAAAGGGACTTACAGTGGTGATGTGCTCTGTCCTCATGCCCTCTTCTTCCTCTCCAGGTGGTGGATCCAGGGGGGGGCAATGCGGGGGAGCATCCATGTCTGCTCCATGTGAAGCCCCCCACAGCCTTCTTGTGCCTCCTCTGCAGGTGCCTTCCCGCTCTGCTGAAACTAGCCAGGCAGCCAATGATGGTGCTGCACCCTCCCAGCCAATAGCAAGCAAAGGAGGACGGAGGCAGAGCAGAGGAGAGCAGAGCCGTCAAAAGAGATTTTCGGAGGAGGAGGGGAGGTAGGGGGGAGGGTTGAAGCCTTTGATCCCCGCACAGCGGCCGGAACATACAGCTGTAAAGCTGTCACAGAGTTTACTGCGACCAGTGTAAAAGAAACGGCGTAGTACTTGGAGTGTGCCGTTTTTTTTACACTGAATCACAGTAAACTCTGTGACAGCTTTACAGCTGTATGTCCCGGCCGCTGCGCTGGGATGCTGGTTTTACTACTCCTGCGGTTGGGAGGGGCAG
>NW_017308669.1:138262-156329 GCF_000935625.1 Nanorana parkeri
GCCCACTGTCATGTTAAATAGTATTTGATTAAAAAATAATGAATTGTGATTTCTTTACTATGTTCTTCTGTAAATAGCAATGTAAAAATCAATGTACTTAAATAAAATTATCTACACACAGAAGTCTGTTTTCTGTTTAAATATTGTTTTTAAAGTTTTCAAAACAAACATGACACAGTATTGAGGTTGGCAAGTGCTCATCAGAAATACTCAAGAATTAATTTCACAGCATTAACAATTGGTGATAAAAGAGGAACATAAATGACAAAAAGAATGGGTTAACGCTCCGCCTCTTTAACCCCATAGGACAAGCCCTCTATAGGTTTCGACCCCTGTGGCTTGGACCCCCATTCTCTTCTAAAATCACCAGCCATGCAGGGTGGGACCTGTGTGCTGCCATGATGCACCAGGAAAGGAAAATTACCGATAGGCAAGTATACAATTTTTCGTTTTCCTGGCACATCATGGCAGCACACAATGGGATAAAGAAATTACACATGGAGGGAATACTGCAAAAAATATTTAATATCAGAAATACAAAACTTAATAGAAGAGCCAGTGGCGATAACCGTTCTGCCAAAGGCTACAGTAGTGAGAGCAGCAGGATCGATTCGGTAATGCCGAATTAAAGTATTTCGGGAGGACCAGGTAACCGCCTTGCAAATGGTTTCAGCTGACACGCTGCCCATGAAGTAGCCACTCCTCGGGTAGAATGTGCCCTAACCTCTTGCCGAGGTGATTTGAAGGAAGACTTCCGGATGAAGGGACCCCACTCGTGTGTCCCCACCAAGGAGCGACTGAGGTAGTCGGCAAGCGTACTGCTTGGAAATTCCATAAATTCGCCTGTGCCCAGCACATGACAGGTTCCACTTCTAACATCATTGAGTGGCTGTGGGTACCTCCCTGCCTCTGAATGTATGCCACCGCCACCCTGTTGTCCAGCTGCAGTTGGACGGACCTGCCCATCAGGTGAGGCGCAAATGCTCGTAGTGCCTGGAAGGCACCTCATCTCTAACACATTGGATGTGTGGATGGCCGCCGAGAATCTCCATCTGCCCTGAGCCACTAGATGTCCGTAGTGCGCCCCCCAACCCGAGTGGCTGGCATCCGAGGTGACCAGGATTGGCTGTGGAGGAGAAATCAGGTGGAACAAGAGAAGATTCTTCCGGTGAGTCCACCACCATAGAGATGACCTCATCCTGTGGGAGACTATGATCCTTTGAGATAGGCTGACCTTGTTCCATTGGGTCAGGAATCCCAATTGAAAGCCTCTTAGCCGCCAGTGGGCCCACCTCACCATAGGAATGATGGAGGAGAGTGTTCCAATCAGACTGAGGCAATTTGAAGCTGGTGTCTGACAGGTGGATATCATGCGCAAAGCTTTTTGCCGGATACTCTCCACCTTCTCCTCTGGGAGGGAGATGGTATTCCTTGACGTGTCCAAGAGAGCCCCCAGAAAGATCATGGACTTTGCAGGGATAAGCTGGGATTTGTGGTTGTTCACCAGCCACCTGAACCGTTGGAGTGTGGAAAGGAGAGCTCGATTAGCACTTCCCTGTCCTGGGCGAGAAGGATGATATCGTCCAGATAGTGATTCACCCTGAGGCCCTGTTCCCAAAGAAGAGCGATGAAAGGAAGGAGAACCTTGGTGAAGGTCCTGGGTGCTGTACAGATTCCGAAAGGGAGGCAGCAGAACTGAAAATGGAGGCCGAGGAAGGAGAAATCGGAGATACTTCTGAAATCGGGGATGGATAGGGACGCGAGGATAGGCGTCCACCAGATCAACGGAAGACATCCAGTCTCCTGGTCTAATAAGCGGAAGAATGGTTTGGAGAGATTCCATGTGAAATCGTGGAACAACGATATACCTGTTGAGCCGTTTCAAGTCCAGCACTGGTCTGAGATCCCCGGACTTTTTCTTGACCAAAAATAGGGAAGAATAAACTCCTGAGAATATTTTCTCTTGAGGTATTAGAGTAATTGCATGTGTGTCTAGCAACGTCTGAATGTAGTGAAGGAAAAGCATAGCCTTTCTCTGAGAATCTGGGACCTGTGTGGGAACATAGCGGGCACGCGGAGGGGTTCTGTGAAACCTCCAGTGATGCCCCTGTGATACGGTAGCCAGTACCCAGTTGTCCTGAATAGCAGACCTCCATGCCTGGAAAAAGAGGCGCAGGCGAGCGCCCACTGGAGGTAGTGGGGAGCCATAACCGTCAAAAAGACTTCTTGCATCCTGTCCAGCAGAAGGGTTCTGCTTAGGGAACTTGAAGAGTGAGGACTGGGTGCCCTTCCAGTTGCGCCGAAACTCACGGACTGGTCTATATGACCTGGCCTCTCGATCTGTCAGTTGTAAACTTCTTGTTAGAAAACGGCTTCTTATTCTCAGGTAAGAGGCCGGACTTGCTGCGTGTCACCTTGGAGATTGTGGCGTCCAGCTTTCCACCGAAGAGGTTAGACCTATGATAGGGTATCTTGCACCAGGTGGTCTTGGAGGAGTCATCCACTACCCAAGGTTTTAGCCAAAGCGCTCTTTTTGGCGGTGACCGCGTGGAGCATAGCTCTGGCCGAGCTGCGAACTACGTCAATGGCTGCTTCTGCCATAAAATCCCCCGTCAGCCTTAGCTCCTGAAGGGCCTAAATGACTTGTTCCGTGTCCACATTTGCCCTCAGGGCTCTTTCGATATTATTAAACCAGAACGCCATCGCTCTGGATACAGATGTAAGTGCGATAGCCGGGCGACAGGCTCCCCCAGCGGCCGAGTAGGCCCTCTTCAGATCAAGGTCATTCTTCCGTTCCAAGGGATCCCGGAAAGAAACTGCATCATCCACTGGAAGTGTAATGTGGCGTGCAAGACGCATAACAGCTGCGTCCACCACAGGTGGATTGACTAGATTAGTGATGTCCTCCTCCTTAAGAGGGTACAATTTGGCTAGCCTGTTGTTCTGGTTTGGTTTCTTCTCCAACTTCCTCCATTCCTCATGGACGATGCCCTTTATTTCCTCCATAAAGGGAAAGGTGTTGGACACCTTCTGGAGGTGTGGGAAATATTTCCTTGCTGTAGATGTCTCTGCAACTGGGTCTTCCCAGCTTAATGCCTCCTTGACTGCTGTGACATAGTGATCAACCAGAGAAATGGAAAGCCGAGCGACCCCACTCCTCTGCGTCATGTGTGTAATCTGACGCATTGGAATCCACAGAGAGATCCAAGAACTGAGTTGAGATAGTGGGGTCCTGGAGGGGTCGGCCTGGCCATCTGCTTCATGCATTCTCTCACAGATCGCTCCACCATAGCCGCTATGTCACCAGGAGGCGAGACATGATCTTGTGTTGCTTCGCTCAGGCAATCTTGGCAAACCAGCTTGTCTGGAAGAGCCCTTTTGCTGCAGACCCAACATCCGTGTCGTGGGAACCCCCTGGTAGAACGGTGGGTATGAGCAGATCCATGAGTAGAGTGGGAGCGACTGCGTCCATGAGAACTGTGCCTCCTGGGAGAGCGAGATCTGCGTCTGGAGTGCATCCGACTGTGGTGGGCTTCATGAGGAAGGCTGAAATAACATCAAAGAAATTGTTACCACCTCATAGCCTTTTTTTGAGAGAAACCACCTACCTGACCCTTACCTATTGTGTGGAGTAGTGTTTGCGGCGGCAGCTGTGTCAGCCATAGCTCTGCTAAGAAAGGGAAGAGAGGGAGAGCTATATTTCCAGGGAAATTAATGCACAGAGGAACCATCCATACAAACATCAGCCACTGCTTCCTGCACGGCCTCCCTCCCCCCAACCAACCTGTAGCGTGGACAAGCAGTAGATCTGCAGTGCGGCGATAACGAGACCTGCTGTCATTTTCAAAGAAATGTGATTTCGCGGTCGCCCAACGGCCGCCATCTTGGGACAGATACTGTCTCCGTCCGCCATGACAGAGAAGCCTATGGCGGACAGAGCATGCTAGTGCCGCCGACGAGGCTGGGGAAAGGAAGGGGAGAGCCGACTGACACAGCGCGCCAGAGCACAGGGAGCATTGCAGCCCTGAAAACACAGCTAATGCCCCGAACACTGCGAACCGGGGCTCCCCGTGGAATACCCTGTTTAAGGGCGGAAGGCAGGGACTTCAGCATGGGGAAGGTTAACCCCATGTGGATAAGCCGAACAAACGGCAGGTAAGGGTTTCAGCTTTAGAAAATATCCATCCAGAGAGCTTGCATGGCGAGGACAGAGAAAAGAATGGAGGTCCAAGCCACAGGGGTCAAAACTTATAGAGGGCTTGTCCTATGGGGTTAGAGAGGTGGAGCGTTAACCCATTGTGTGCTGCCATGATGTGCCAGGAAATATATATACACAATGTAAATATCTATATATGCAGTGGCGACTCTAGGAATATATAGGGGGGGCACATAAGATACCACAGTCAAAACTGGGGGGGCACTAATGTCACCAATAAATCATACCACTGAAAAAAACTAAATAAGTATATACTGCATAAATAAGATTAGAAATATGAGAGTAATGCGGTATGCAATGATACCTTGTTATTGTACTAACATACTAACCCCTCATCTATCCACTACATATAGCCTGTACAGGCTCCCAGGTGGGCTAGATGGGTTGTGTGGGCTCTCAGGTGGGCTGCGGGCTCTATGCAGGCTGTGTGCAGGCCCCCCATCATCAAGCTGCTAAAACACTTACCACTCAAGCGACTCTGCTCCACTCCCTGATCGCTCTTTGGTAAAGGCCGCAACAGACCAAGCACCGCCTCCTGAAAACTCCCCTTCCTGCATGTACAGGAAGGTACCAAGTTATAGGGAAGATGGGCCGGGAACCTACTAAGTGCTGTACTGCACTTATTACCAACAGCAAAAACAGTGGCGGACCTAAGGAACAGACTGGGCTCCCAACGCCCCAACCCCCCTGGCAGTCTCTGTACCAGAGGATCTTACATACGAACGTCCCTCCACAGTCTCACACTACTATTATTTTTATTATACATTAATATAGCTCTGACATATACTACAGAGATGTACAGAGAACACTGAGCCAGCCACATCAATCTCTGTACAGAGGAGCTTACACTCTAATGCAGGATGGCACCGGCTGTACTACAAATCCCAGCAATATGTTATACAGCAATGCAGAAATGTATATTAATTGGACTCAGTACTTTGCAACGCACTGGCCTCTGAACTTAGGAACAACTGGACTCGAGACTTAGGTACGCACTGGGCTCAGGACCCACCTGAGACCCCACACATACCTGAGATGCCACACAGTCCACCTGAGAGTGACCATAGATCCTGCACAGCCCATCTGAGACTCCCTATGGTGGGCTCTGCAGGGTCTCAGGTGGGCTGGTCAGGGTCCCTTTCCCTGTACCTCCGTCCCAGCTCCTCTTACCTGCTGCTGGGGTCTGGCCTCTTCCCCCGCTGGACTGGCGCTGCAGGGAATCGTCCGGAAGTGACGAAATTGGATATCGTCGTTAGAGATCAGAACACCGGCAGCCAGTGGCGGACCTAAGGAACAAAGGGCCCTGGTGCAAGATTTTTTTTCAATGCCTATACTGGCCAACTGACCACCTGAGAGCCTGCAATGGACACCTGAGAGCAGAAAAACAAGCTCAGGGCTCCCACTGATTCTGCAATATGTTGACTTGTATAATAAGTTCATTATATATTACAGTGTAATAATAATAGAAATAAAGTGCACAATAAATGCACTTGAAACATCCCAAAACCATCTCCCCCTCGCTCCCTTGACACCCCCCCTCGTGGAAAAAATGTGTCAGCTAAACTGGTGCCTGATTCCAAAAAGGTTGTGGACCACTGCTATAGAGGACTACAACTCCCAGCAATACTTTATACCGCAATGCAGAATGGCTTCAGCTATAGAGGACTACAATTCCCCAAAATACTTTATACGGCAATGCAGAATTACTTTAGCTATAGAGGACTACAACTCCCAGCAAAACATTATACGGCAATGCAGAATGGCTTTGGCTACAGAGGACTACAACTCTCATCAATACTTTTTACGGCAATGCATAAAGACACTGGCTATAGAGGACTACAACTCCCAGCAATATTTTATACAGCAATGCAGAATGGCTGTAGCTATAGAGGACTACAACTCCCTGCAATACTTTATATGGCAATGCAGAATAGCTTCAGCTATAGAGGACTACAACTCCCAGTAATGCTTTATACGGCAATGAAGAATGGCTTCGGCTATAGAGGACTGCAACTCCCATCGATATTTCATAGAGCGTTTGTAATTCTGCATACCGTATAATGTTCTGCTGGAAGTTGTAGTCCTCTGTAGCCGTTACCATTCTGCATTTCTGTATAAAGTATTGCTGGGAGTTGTAGTCCTCTATAGCTGATGCCATTCTCAACTGCTGCAATGCAGAATGGCACCAGCTATGGAGGACTACAACTTCCAGCAATACTTTATATATAAATGCAGAACAATGCAATCAGTTACAGAGGGATACAAACAATGTGACTTAAGGCACATACCTTGTTTGTTTGACTGTCCTCATGGTGGGAACACATGCAGCAGGGAGAGATGGTGGGAACACATGCAGCAGGGAGAGATGGTAGAGGCCACTGACATTTTTTTCCCTACTCATACTTTCTGTCTGTTTTTCACTAGTTTTGCATTTGGCTAGAGTCAGTGTCCTCATAGAGGTTGCACAGGCATGCCAACTCCTCCGGGATAGCACATCAATACATGCCATTGCCAGAAGTCTCTCCTCTAGTGGGCCATGTGCTCACTGTCCGGCAGCGTGGAGGTTGATTGGCATTTGCCATTGAACACCAGTATTGGCAGGTCTGCCACTGGCACCCTGTGCTTTTCACAGATGAGCAGGTTCACCCTGAGCACATGTGACAGACGTGAAAGGGTCTGGAGAAGCCGTGGAGAACGTTATGCTGTCTGCAACATCGTTCAGCATGACCGGTTTGGTGGTGGGTGAGTGAGTGATGGTCTGAGGAGGCACATCCATGGAGGGACGCACAGACCTCTACAGGCTAGACAGTGGCGTCACAAGGGGGGTGCGGCCCGCCCCCGGGTGACACCATTGGAGGGGTGACACCAAAATGACTCACAGTCATTTTGGTGTCACCCCCCTCTGAAAAGTCGGGCGCTCGGTCATGGACCGAACGCCCCACAGTATCAGGAGAGAGGAGTGATCCCGGCGGCATACCTTATCCCACCGGGTGACTGTCCCCCCCTTCTTTCTCTGCCGAGTTCCATCACCAAGATGGCCGCCGACATGTATCCAAATACTGCTGCGCGCGCGCGCGATGACGTCTCGGCGGGGTGACACTCGGTTACCGCTCCGGATGTCACCCTGCCTCGGGACGCCCCTGAGGCTAGACAATGGCACCCTGCCATTAGGTATCAGGATGAAATCCTTGGAGCCATTGTCAGACCCTACGCTGGTGCAGTGGGTCCTGGGTTCCTCCTGGTGCACGACAATCCCCTACCTCATTTTGCGAGAGTATGCAGCCAGTTCGTTGAGGATGAAGGAATTGATACCATTAAATGGCCCCCCACGCTCGCCTGACCTGAATCCAATAGAACACCTCTAGGACATTACGTCTCGGTCCATCCGCCGCCGCCAGGTTGCACCTCAGTCTGTTGAGGAGCTCAGTGATGCCGTGGTCCAGATCTGGGAGGAGATACCCCAGGACACCATCTGTCGTTTCATTAGGAGCATGCCCCGACGTTGTCAGGCATCCATACAAACTAATGAGTACCATTTTGAGTTGCTGCAATGAAATTTCAGGACAGTAGACTAGCCTGCTGCATCATCTGTTCACTTTGATTTTTGGGGTGTCTTTGAATTCAGCCCAAAGAACGGAGTTAGGAGGGATGTTGAGGAGAGGAGCACTAGAAACTTATGGAAAAATAGAAAGTAAACATAAGAAAAGAAAACTAACGAGGATCAAAAAGGAGAAAAAGAAAAAATTGAGTCTCTTTCCCTGGAAAGAGAACATGTGTCATATATAGGAGTAGCAGCCTGAGCAACCTATCCGTCACCCTAATTCATTCCTTTCCCTCTAATCAAGGTAATTACAGGCTGTTTTCTTTGTACAATTTGCTTTTAGATGCCAGTATAGCAGAAGACATTCAGGGCCTACGTACACTTTAGTGATCCGTTGAGGTGCATTAAGGCAGCCCAAACACACCACAACCCACAGTATGTGCAGTTTGTCATGCGCTGCACTCTACTGTATTGTGTTGGGGTTCTATTTACAATGAATGGCATTGCAGAGCATTGTAACACACTGTGCATAGAGCAGCTCTGTTACCATGCACTGTGGGAACGTGTGCATTGTAGTGCAACATGCAAGTGTAAATAGGCCCTAAGGGTGTACCACAAACTGATCTGATTCTGTGAAGCACACGAGGATGGGATGTGTTTGGCCATCTGGTTATGGATAAATTAATTGGAGTTGCTCATCAAAAATCTAATAGTTGCCCTTTCAGCCTGCCTTCTATCCAAAATGATATGTTTACTTTTAATCTATATAGTCATTACTAATGAAAAACTAAACTACAGATATAGGCAGGGCTTGAAAAATTTGATAGTGTCTCACCAGTCAGTCAAAAATTTCACCAGTCAGCATGACCGGACTAAAGCCTTGCAATTTATGTTAAAAAAGTTTGGGGACAGATAGAGCTTTCTTTTGGAGGTATATTTTTTTTGTTACTATATAATAAAAAAAAGTACCATAAATGTAGAAAAAAAACAAAAAGTTTCCCTACGTTAGGTTATAAAACATTTATTCTTACCCATATTTTTAGTAAAACATAAAAGTCGGGGTCATGTCGGGTAAATAGACACCAAACATGTCAAGCCTTAAAATTGCGTGCGCCCACAAAATCGCAAAAAAAACGCCCAAAGGCGACGATTAAAAAGCTTTTACTGTTCATCAGTTTAGTGTTATCAGTGATTAAAGGAGAACTATGGGGTTAGGGATTTTCCCCATAGTTCTCCTTAGGGTAACGGGAGGACACAAACTAGTGTCCTCCCGTCACCCTAAGCTCAGTATAAAGGGAGCTGCAGCTCGCGGTATACTGAGACGCCGCAGCTGAAGCGGATCCCAACAATTATGTCTGGATCCGCCCAGCTGTGTGAGTGACAGCAGGCTCTGCCCCTCCCCCATCCGTTCCGCCAGTCAGCGCTGGAGGATCGGAGTGGGGGGAATCCAGCCCCTCCCCCGTCACAGCAGAGAGTCGTGACAGGATTGAGAGGTGAGCGAGCGCCGGTATGTGTTCGCTCACCTCCCGATCTACTAAGCCGACCTGTGACAGTCTCATTGTCACAGGTCGGCTAGAACTATGAGGTGAGTGCTTTTGGGTTCCCACCTAGGCGTTAGAAATATGCGTGTATGACCAGGGCCGGCCTTAGGGGTGTGCGAGCAGTGCGGCCGCACAGGGCGCCACCCAAGACCCCTAATGTCACCTAAGAACCTCCAGAGAAGCTGATGAAGCAGAGATCGGCTTCATCAGCTTCTCTAGCTGGAGAGTGACACTGAATGCAGGAAGTGATGTAATATACATCACTTCCTGCATTCGGGGACTGAGAGGAGATCAAAGGGAGTTCGTATACTGAACTCCCTTTGATCTCCTGTCACAGAGCCGTGCCGGTCCCTGCCGCATCGGGCACAGCGGATCTTGGGACCGGCAACGGCAGTGACAGCTGCTGACACAAGCGATGGAGCGTCTCTCGAGATGCTCCATAGCTTGACTGTAAAGCTCCCGGCCGGCCGTGTAATTACACAAGCTGCTCGTCGGGCTCCACCGTCCTCTCATCACAGATGAGCAGACGAGTGGATTTTTCAAGCCTTGTCTATAGGCAAAAATGGTATTACGTCATTAACCATGTGTGTCCCAGAGTTCTTTTTCTCCCTATACTAGACTTGGGCATTAGTTTTCGTCCAAACTCACATTCGGATAAAAATCGGCAAATTCTGAAATTCGAATTCATCGGAATTTCCGAACAGGAACGATAACAAATTTGAATGTATCTGAATTTTTTAAAAACGAAAATGCAGATGCAAATGAATTTTGTCCTAATGTCATTGGGAATTAACTGATATGTTAACAGTGAAGCTTGGGGAAAAAAAAACTACTGCTTATTAATTCACAAGGAGGGGGGCTGCCTTTGGGTACCCCCTTCATGAAGGAGGGCACCCATATTCAGATAAGCCCCCCTGCCCGAAGACCCCCACAACCATTGGGTCAGGGCTGTGGGGAAAAGACCCTTGTCCTCATCAACATTGGGACCCCGTCCCATGTTGAAGGCAAGTGGCTTGATATGGTGCAGGGAAGGGGGGCACACAATCTCCCCCCCTTTTCCAAAGCCACTGCTCGGATCAATGGCCTGGTGAGGGATGTTGGGGGGGGGACCTCACTTTTTTTGGCATGTGGTCCACCCTAAAATTGCTACGAGACCTAAATAGTCTGGTATGAATTTGGGAGGGACTCCATGCTGGGTTTTTTTGGCATGGAGTCCCCCTAAAAATCCTACCAGACCTTAGTTCAACTCTTTAGTAATTTCTGTATTTATGAATGGATGGTTTCAGTGGCTGAGACACCATTGATCACGGGTACATACCTTTCCTGCGGGCATCTTCTGTTTATATTGTGGACAATGAGACCAATATCCTCTCTTTTTCCCGGTCTCAAACCTGGCTTTTCTGTTCAGGTTGGAGAGTGGATAAGTAAACATAACCCCATGTTCACTGATCTCCTGTAGTGTGTAACTGAATCCAGGAGTATTCAGTCATGAGCAAGTAAGATCCAGTGTGGGGATGAAATGTTTGAGAATGTGATAGTTCAGTGGTCAGGTAGAGGTGGGATAGGCTTCCTTGAAGAGATGAGTCTTAAGGGATCACATAAAGGCAGTCAGAGTTGGAGATAGACGGACAGGTTGGGGTAGAGAGTTCCATAGGATGGGAGAGGCTCTAGTGAAGTCCTGGAGGCAAGCATGGGAGGAGTTGACGAGGGAGCTGGAAAGCAGAAGGTCATTTGAAGAGTGGAGGGGACGGTTAGGGTGATACTTTGAGACAAGGTTTGAGATATAGCCGGGGGCAGAGTTGTGGATGGCTTTGTAAGTGGATAATATTTTGAATTTTATCCTTTGAGCGATTGGAAGCCAGTACAGGGATTGGCAGAGGGGGGTTGCAGACACTGAGCGGTTGGTTAGGTGAATGAGTCTAGCAGCTGCATTCATGATAGACTGGAGGGATAGCCTGTGTAGAAGTAAGCCAATGAGGAGGGAGTTGCAATAGTCAAGACGAGAGATAAGTACAGTATGAAGTTTCTCTTGGGCATGTAGGGAGACGACTAAGTCAGAATCAGAGAGAGTCTCAGCAGCTGTGGGGGAGGGTACAGGAACGCACTTTTGCTCTCTACGCTTGTAGTCAGCAAATAACTGGGTGATTTAGGTTATAAAGTCATGCGTGACAGAAGTAAAAACCTCCTTTGGAAAGAAGGAGACAGGAGCTAGGAAAGAATCTAAAAATGGCACAGACTCTAGAAACAGAGGACATGATTCCAAAATGCAGGCGTCGTCTGCGTCAATAGGCACACTGCAAGCAGAATTGGTGCCCTTAGTAGAGTGTGAGCTAGGGAACCCAGGACAGCAGGTACAGTATGTCCCCCTGTGTCTATCATCAGTGGTAAAGCAACTTAAGCACAGGAGTACAAGGCATGGTCTCAGGAACTCATGAAATCCAAACACTGATAGCAGGTGAGGGTCAGAGAGCAAGAGGTGACCAAATCACTGTAGGTGAACAGTAACTCTTGGAAAGTGCCTTAAGCAGAGCCCAGTTTTAAAGGGTCACCTTCAGGCTAACCCCACAAGGTGCAGTTAAGGATAACTGTTGCAATTGTAGAGACCAGAACTAGCAGTAATGTAGTGAAGAGACTTGACTGAAAAGAAAATGTAAGAACAAAATTCTAGCAAAAATAAGATTTTATTTTTTCTTGAAGTCCATTGAAAGACCCAGGAATTTAGTAATATGATCGCCTGCAGAGGGTTCAGGCACCGACAAAAAATGTTAAGCCAGCCTCTGAATAACCCTTTCTCCAACTGGCGTGCCTATTGTGTGAGCAAGCAGTATATAGGCCATTAACACAGACGGGCAGAACTTTAAGTACAAATACAAAAATCTTTTTTTTTTTATAACTCGCTCATTGAGGGACCTAGGAATTAAAGTAATTCTTAGACAACTGCTGTGTCCAAAAGAAATGGAACTAAGGGGTGGGCAAGAGCCACAGAGAGATCCAGAACAGATGTTGAAATCATATTACAATGAGTATATGAAGGGATCAACAATTGAATAAGACAGAAAAAACAGTGGCAACTAAATACCACTACCCAGGGGGAGGGCATCGAACATGATCCTTAAGCTGCCCATACACCTTACAATTTATCTGCAGATTTTCTGTGGTCAGATGGAAAAGGTGCAACAGATTCCTCCATCTACACTTAACTGTGTGAATGGAGTAATCTCCACCTGGGCCAATCTGTTGCACTTTTTCCATCTGACCACAGAAAATCTGCAGATAATTGTAAGGTGTATGGGCACCTTAAGGCTCCAGACCAGGACAGGTAATCATCAGTAAGAAAGAACTGCTTGCTACATGCAGAATTGCTCAATTAGCAATGTGAAGGTCAACCAATCATCCACCATAAGGAAAACAGGCGAAACAACAAAACTACCTAAACAGGAGAAAACAAAAATTGGACCAACAGCTAAAGGTCTACAAGAAGTAATTTTTACTAGAGCAAAGGGCTAAGCCTAGCATACTTAACCCTTCACTTCAGGAAAAGGAAGCTTGGATAGACAAGGTAGGTCTAGAAATAAAATCAACCAGTGTACAGCTGGAGACATAAGTAGACCCCCCAAAAAAAAAAAAAACTTCACATTGGGTTAGGAGGTGGTCCATAATAAGAAGGATTAGCTGATAGATGCACAAGCTCCTAAGAGACATGCATGGTTGTGAAAGTCCCCTCAAAAGATAATCCAAATGGATTATGGAGATGGAAAATAAATTAAATAGATAGCAAAAATAGAAGGTTGTTAACCCAGAAACCTTTATTAAAAAAAAAAAGTAGTTAGGGATAAAAGACCCACAGCACAAACTGAAATGCAAAGATATTAGGGTCAGAAAGATAAGAAAGAGTCCTTTCAACCTCACATCTATAGGTGTTTCAGGGGAGTGATAGCCACACTGTAACCCTCTATGATCAATACAGAAATATAGAATTCTAGGAATGGTAAAACCTAGCACTGTAAAGGGCAGGATGCTCTGTAGAGGTGCTAGGGGTAGAAATCCTAGAACTAAAACTAGGAATATTAGCCTGATAGAAAATTGGAGGAGGAGAGACTGTAAGGAGAATTGCTTAGAAGACTGCAGGTCTTCTAGAAGAGGATCTATCCTCAAGTAACCAGGTCACACAAAGGCTTCTGGACTTTTTCTTTTATGGGAATTCTGCAGTAGGGTAACAGAATATTCTGGCTGCTAACCCTTCAGTGAAGTACATTACTTATTAGTGATGGAAACCTTTTTGAGAAGAAGAAAGCAGCAATACTTATGTGTAGAATCCTCACAAATGGGGAACATCAGATGCAGGGATCTGGAAGCCAAATCCTTGGCTCCAGGAAGATAAAATATAAGTGTGCATGAATGACACAACACTGCTCAGCATAGGAAATACGTTATTCCAGTCAGATACCGGAGAATTCACAAATTTATTCTAAAAGGTGACAATCTTGCAACTTCCAGATGAGATTCAGCAGATGTCAAACTAAAGACCCACCAACAAAGGGATCCCCTTGTCAACCTGGGAAACTGCTCTGTAGAATCACACTCAAGGAGTAGGTAAGTGGATACATCCATTAGATAAGAATCTTCCAGGACTGGAAAAGGGACAATTCCCACCCTAGCCAGAGTCTAGCAAATAGCTAAAGGGAAGGAAGCCAAATGTTTTAGTGTATCCTTGGCATGCCAGGAACAAAAACACACTACCCATATGGAAATATACTATGCCCATGCGAGCCTTGTTAGAGGCAAAAACAGCTGAACCACATATCTCCAGACGTGTTCCAAAAGCTTTAGGACATGGGGATTTGTCCTTGAAATGGAGGAGTCTCATTTAAGAGATTTGTCACTACCAAAAGAGGATGTAGACTCACTTCCGATGACTCAAACTGGGACCTGAGTAAGAAGTCAAACTGTCTGTGAAATCCCTAAAGGCAAGAAAATCATTACCAGTTGGGTGGCATGCTTGTTAAGGTGGATGACTGGACCGCGGGCAGAGACCACTTATCAATAAATTCTCGTTCAAAGGGAAAAAGCTCCTTCATATTGTGAGGATGGAGCCATGATTCTATGGCTTGTTTGCAGTCCTAATAGAGAAATGTTTTACATACTAAGTTTATTGGGAAGGTCTTTGCAGCTGTAAGAGCTCTAAAAGACCCTATGCTGAGAACAGCAGGCTGATCCTCAAAATGCAGGGTAAAACATAATGCACCAAATAAATGATCCAGAATTCTTTGAAAATCTGGGTCAAATTAAAAATGCTAAAATTCAGTATTTTCAGTAGGAGACTGAGGATTTTTAGTCAGATATGGTAATAGGGGCCTCAGGCGCAGTTAGAGGTGGAGATCCGGTGGGGTCAGAATTAGATTCTGTTGTGGATGGTACTGAAGTACCCTTAGAGCCCCTGCAAGGAGATTGCTCCACTAATTGTGCACAAACCAACAAAAATTCCTTAGTGCATTTTAGGGATCTTGTGGACACATGAAAAGGTCTCAGCCTTACACTGTAAAGCTATAGAAGACTCAGATGAGGATGGCCCTATAGTAATAGGGGTTCTAGGATCTAGGTCACAGGCGTCAGTCCCATCAGGGGATACCATAAAGATTACCCCTAGCACCATAGGAAGAGTAGGTGTTGAGGTTATACTTTGCAGTGGGGCTGTCCTCCATGTCTTTTAAAAGACTTGTGGCATTGCGTTGCAGAAAACAACGAAGCCCAAGGTGAGATAAGGCCTTGTGTACTAACAAACCCAAGCAGCTCATGAAGGAGAGGGTTGTAGGGGGCTGCAGATGACCAAGGCACTGTAGGTGGCCAATGGAACTACAACAAAAATCAGAAGATCCAAAAAGATGTTTCATAGCCTAGATGGTAATAATAAAGTGCAGATCACTTAGCGCTCCACCTAGCTGATGTCGTCATTGCTCAGTTCTTTCAGCCTTAAAAGCTGATGGAGGGAAATTTTAAAATGGTACTCAACTATACCACCAAGAGATTCTTTTGCTTCATCCCAAATGTCCCTACCCACTATGTGAGTCCTAAGAGACTGGGTCATACCAGAGACTGTGCCATGGAAATGGACCTGGAGAGTGCTCTGCAGCTAAAACAGTACACAGATGTCCAGAAAGCATCACAGTTCAGTGCCCAGTGCTCAAAGCTTACATTCTAGGCTATTCTTGCCACTTCCAGAGGCCTACTTACTACGTGAGTCTTAAGAGACTGGGTCATACCAAAGGCTATATTATTGCTCTGGACCTGGAGAGCATTCTGTGGCTAATACGGTAGACTAGCTCAAGCAGCATTTTTGATTGAAGTCACCAAATATTTGTTGTGTATCGAGTATCTTGACTGAAGAAAAAATAGGAGAAAAATATGACTAGTAAAAACATAGTTATTTTTTTTCAGCAGAGCTAAAGAAAAGACATCCAGCCTCCTAGGACACGGTTGGCGTTATACAGGCTTAATGGCCTAATGTTTTGTTTGCCAGTGTCCAAAACTTTTGTAGGTGTGTAGGTGACAGCATAACCTAATCTTCTAAGAATTGAAATATTCCTGTGTCCCTCAGTCGACAAAAATAGGTTAATCATTTAACAGCTGACAACAACAACAACAAAAAACAACACAGACGTCCATCCTTCTGGTACACTAGCCAAAAAACTGAGACATGCTGGTAGTAGAAGGGGTTATTCTGGCTAGTTCAGTTTTTTTTGCCAGTGTCTAATCCTCCTGTAGACAGCAGTATATCCTAAAGTTTTAACACTTCCTGTGTCAAACAATGGAAAGAAAGAAATGTTAGGTATTCGCCATTTAGGTATTATCTCCAATTAAAACTGCCCTACTGGTCAGTTTTAACCTGCTGTGTTCTCTGCAGTTTTAGTTTGTGGCAAAGTTCCAGCCTGTGCTTTTTGTCTCTAGTAAATTTGGTGATTTAGCTAGCCATTTAAAATTGTCCTGTTGCTGACCAGTTTTACATTGCGGTGTCATCTTGTAGTAAAACACCTACCTGTACTCTCTCTAGTACCATTTTAGCCAGCTGTTCCTCATCAAAATGTCCTGCTGCTGGCCAATTTTACACAGCTGTTTCATCTGTGGTATCCTAATAAGAGATTGAAAGAAATTGGCCCACAGCAGGATAGTTTTGGATCAGTGAGAACAGGTCTATTACTATTTGATGGAAAGGCATATTTTGCTACTAATGCTACCTGTAAAAAAGCTTCTTTTTTTTCAACTGAAAATCAGTCAGATTGGGTGCTGCTGTAATTCAGCCAAGCTAAATATTTTAAAACTCCCGGTCCGTGGAAATAGTTTTTTCCACAAAACCGGTCCCTGGTGCCATAAAGGTTGGGGACCGCTGATCTATGGCAATCTTCCTTTTTTTGGTGGTGATGGTCGCTTTATCCTATCCTTCAGCGGCTATACTGATGATGAAATATCTAGTTTCTTAGCTGCATTTCAGATTAAAACTTGGGTGGGGCAGGGTAATGATCTCTATAATTACAGTACACTATAAATAGCTGACTAAAAAAAATTATATATATCTAATTTTTTTTAAAGCCAGACTGGAGTTCAGCTTTAATCTTCCAAGTGCATTAATGTCCTTCCGTCTATTATGTATTAAATTATATTTTTTGCATGTCCCCACACAAAAAGTTTAAAGTTTTGTTCCCTTGCTCTACTGACAGCCAGTGCCCTTAACTAATCTGCTCCAGCCCCAGAATGTGGGCAGGCTCTCAATGTCCTTACCTTAAATATGCTTGTTCTGCATTGTACTTGATGACATTAACGAGGGAGCAGCCACACAACTATCCTATCTGAATGCCGTTTGCTGAAGCAGTGTGTGTGTTGTACTGGTCTGAGCCTTTGCTATTCTACTTTATTAAAAACAATTGCCTTGTGTTAAAATAAAATTCTTGTTTTCACCTTAGTTTCATCCTTTGTTGCATCCCAGTGCAGTTGATATCAAGCATCCTCTTTGCAGTCACTCCAGTGATGGCTTGTTAGGATCCAGAGAGCCTCCAGGTGGCGCTGGAGCTAGCCCTGCAGTTCCAGTGCTCACCTGCGGGTGTCTCCCAGCACTTAGCCATCACCTGGTGCTTCCTGGGAGGGTATTTAAACCCTCCCTGCAGTCAGGACGATGGCTCAGTGTTGTTTCCTGTTACCTGTGAGTCCTGAATCCTGTTTTGAACCTTGTCACCTGTGAGTCCTGAATCCTGTTTGAAGTCCAGTTTCATGTGTCTTTTGTTTGCTGTCCTGAGCCTTGTTGTTGGTTGTTGCTATTAGTCTAAGTTGTATATTAAACAAACTATACAAATCTAACATCCTTGCCTGGTCCGTGTAACATACTTGCCTTGTCCGTGTGGTCACACGTTTTTGGTCTGCTTGTGTGGGTACCTGCGGAGGTGTGGGGTCACCTGTGCCGGTATCCTTGACATGGCTGCATGGCGGATTTCCTGATGGTGACAGCAGTGGAACATATTTGTATAATGTGTGTTGAAACTCCCACCTGTAGTCTCCATCAGAAGCCCATGTTATAACGTAACACAAGAGAAGAACTAGGAGACAGGGACAATAGACATGCCTGAACAAGGACCTACATGGCAGGATAATTCAGTATTTTAATAAAAGCTATCAGAATTTACTTTTTGACATTACAGTAACATGGTAAAGGTGAGATTTGAGTGACTTTATGTACTTTTTAACCAGTTATTTAAAGGAGAACTATGAGGTGAGTGCTTTTCA
>NW_017308669.1:157771-158763 GCF_000935625.1 Nanorana parkeri
GTGATTTGGGCGGCAGATTTAAAAGGACGGGCGGGGGGCGTCGTTGTGATGTGGGTGTAACGTCACTTGGTAGGGGGTGTGACCAAGTTTCGTTCAGAGATGCTGGGCATGGGGGAATCGATTTGGATTTGGGGGACAGAAAATTGTATGTGCAAGATAGATGAAAATGCTATCGAGCTTGGGTGCTGATTATCAGTGCAAATGTTAAGGAGAGGTAGTCCCATTAAATTATGGTGCTGATTTCAAGTTCCTCATTGAGGCCATGAGGGGAGAGTGTATTGAGTTTATATATCCAGTATGTTTCCTGTTTAGATAATTCATGGAATCTCTCTGCTGCGGATAAGTGATCTGGGATTTGTTCTATGACAAAGACTTGTAAGAATTTGGTGTTTTTCTGGTGCTTGTGAAGGAAGTGACGTGGGACACTGTGTTCGGTGCTACCCTTCTCGATAAATCTTCTATGTTCTCCTATGCGTTTCCGTAGGGGGCGAATGGAATAGACCACTTACATGGGAAGGTGAGGACCTCCCCACATGGCGCCCTGCCTGCATAGTCCACTCACACAGGAAAGGGAGGACCTCCCCACATGGCGCAATGCCTGCATAGTCCACTCACATAGGAAAGGGAGGACCTCCCCACATGGCGCCCTGCCTGCATAGTCCACTCACATAGGAAAGGGAGGACCTCCCCACATGGCGCCCTGCCTGCATAGTCCACTCACATAGGAAAGGGAGGACCTCCCCACATGGCGCCCTGCCTGCATAGTCCACTCACATGGGAAAGGGAGGACCTCCCCACATGGCGCCCTGCCTGCATAGTCCACTCACACAGGAAAGGGAGGACCTCCCCACATGGCGCAATGCCTGCATAGTCCACTCACATAGGAAAGGGAGGACCTCCCCACATGGCGCCCTGCCTGCATAGTCCACTCACATAGGGTTAGGGTTAGTGCCCGAGGGGCACTGTATGTTCTATTCAGTATTATATCAGGC
>NW_017308670.1:0-44556 GCF_000935625.1 Nanorana parkeri
TAGAAATACCGTTACCGGTAAGTCTAACGGAACATATTTAACCAATTCCGATTGTGCTAGTGATCTACACTTAAACTAATAACCCCACTATAGACCTTAATAAAATAGTGTTCCCCTAGTTGCTAGATGGGCCCTATCCTAAATTCTCTCATTGTATTTAAAACCATAGTGATACATTCCTTGTGACTATAACTGAGGTGTCTCATATGGTGATCTATATATAGAAAAAAAAGGAACCCCCCCCCCCTATTATAAAAAAAATGAATCAGTGAAAAAACCTTGCCTATTAGCTAGTGTCCAAAATTATTCATGTGTCCCTAAAAGTATAATTGTTACACAAATCTCGATCATTCAGTCAATATCCAAAGAAAATCTATCTAACCCGACACACTCCTAACAGTACCACACTAAATTGTGCGCCCTACATTATACGATGGGCCCAATTATAAATCTTCACTTATATTTAAAACATTGTTCGATGGTACCAAAAAGGACACTACACAAGACCAGACAAAACGCATTAAAAATAAAAAGAGGGGGAGGGGCCAACCCTAAAAGATTAGCCCCATTCCACACCGTATTGTCTAATACCGAATCAAACGGTCCCATATAGTGAATCCATGGTGACCAGATTAATTCAAATCTCTTTTCGTTATCCCTAAGGATGCTCTGCATCTTCTCATGCACCATTATCCATGACAGTTTCGCTTTAACCTGTTGAAAGGGTATAGTTGGTAACCTCCAGGATTTTGCTATGGTAGTTTTAGCTGCCAAGAAGAAGAATGATGAGGTTTCAATCTACAGTGATAAAATATATCTGGGATGGCAGGCGACCGAGAATGGCTCAAGCGGTTCTTTATCGATCCAAAAGATTTGGTGGATTGGGCGCGCCTAATTTCTATCAATATTATAGGGCAGCGCGGGTAGCACAATTGTCCTCAATATACAATCGGGGCTATTCCCACGATTGGGTTTCAATGGAGGCACTCTCTGCATCGAATATCTTTATTGAGATACTTAAATGGCTCAACCCGAGACATAGACCGGTTATATTGGCTCCAACTTTATCCCATTATTTGGCTATGTGGGACATGGTCAGACAGAATGAGTGCATGGCGTCATCTCGTACCCCTCTAGCACCGGTATTTAATAACCCGAATTTCCCTCCGGGCGGACAGTCCAAGGCATTTTTTTTGGTGGCAGGATAAGGGCCTTTATCGTATAGCACAGTTCTTTTGGGCTCAGAAACCCCTAACTCTCAAGTACTGTCAGGATACTCTCCACATGCCGTTATCTGAACAGTTTCGTTTTAGACAATTGTCCTAATTTTTTTGGCTCTTTAAGGTTACCCCCCTTGGATAAACCATTTATTACGGCATACGAGAAGTGGTGGATGGGGGATGGAGGATAGAGGGGTGGCATCTCAATGATATATTCTCTCTTGGTAGATATAAAGACTAAATTACCTTATATGTTAGCGTGGGAGAGAGATTTGGCAGCAATGCTGCCTCCGAGGATTTTCTGGGATGCTTAATATCTCCCTAATTGAAGCTAATTATAAGGTTTTATCTAGATGGTACCTGGTTCCCTCCAGGATGGCAAGGATATTTCCAGGGATATCCCCTAGTTGCTTTCGAGGATGTACACTTCCTGGTAATATGTATCACATCTGGTGGCAATGCACTAAAGTGCGCTCTTTCTGGAACAGACTCTTTGCTCTCGTATATGGAGTGGTTGCAGTCCATGTCCCGAAGGAGGCTCATTACGCCTTATTGAATTGCCCGATACCAGGACTTTTAAGAGCTCAAGAGAAATTGATATCATTCTGCATAGTCTTTTAAAAGAAGCTGTGTTAACTGTCCTGTCCTGGACATCTTAGCAGTCCAGCCATAATTTAAAGTGGAACTAAACAGAGAAGTGCTTCTGCTCCAGCAATGCTATGTCCATGCTATGCTATGTGAACTCCCTTGCTGGTGCCAACTTCTTTGTCTGTCTCTTGTTTTTCCTGGTTCAGTGTCTTCAGTCATTTGATTTGCCAGCCCAGAATCATATAACTCCTTGCATGTGCACGGGAGTGAAATCATTCCAGAAGCAAGGCATGCTGAGCTTATACACTGTCCTGTGCTTGTGCAGCTCAGTGTACATAGTTAAGGTTGAATAAAGACACAGGTCCATCGAGGTGGGTTTGTGTTTAAGTTACTAAGATTACCTGTACTCCTGTATATGTTGAGAAAAGTATCTAGACGGGTCTTGAATAATTCCATACAAGTAAAGTTTCACTTTAATAGGGTGTTTTTTTTTTTTTTTTTTTTGGTAGGGAAGGCATTATTGATAGCCTCCACCAACAGCAATTAGTTAAGAAAATCCATGTTTTTGAAACTGGAAAACCTTCAAATACAATGGCCAACAAGGCCAGAACTTTCATGGCAAAGATCTGTGACGGTAATGAAGTACCTTCAATGATTATGTTTTGAATGATGTATGTTTTTGTGTTGGCTAAAGCATAGTAATGTTGCTCCAGTATAGCACATGGAAGTAAAGGTGCAGTACACCTTTGCAGGGTTAGCCCCAAATAGTATTTATTATTTGAATACAGAGCTTAAAGAGTCAAGTGTTCAGAAGAAAACATAATAAATTAAATAACTAAGGTTAAAACATTGTTGCGGGAATTCAATATTAGATCTGTTTAGCTCATGAAAGTTAACCATTCTGAAGTTTACTGTGGATCTAATGTGAAAATATTTGATGGTTTTATGAAACAAAATGTGTAATGAGCTCTACAAATGCCTCGCTTTAGGGTGAAGACAGTGGAACAGCTAGACCAAAGATACATTCTGGTGCCTGAGAAGGTGAAGGATGCGTATCTGGTACATCTGATCCAGAAATTCCAGGATGAACATGAGGACTGGTCCATCATGATCTTCACCAATACCTGCAAGTGAGTTCTGTGTGAATGAAGCTGTCAGAACTGATAATGGGACTGGAACCAGAAAGTGTGCTCTTGTCAGCATGAATTTGTAGACATGACGGCTGTGTTGGTGACTTGGAGCAAATGAAAGCCCAAGGATCTGGTGTTTTGAGGTCACAAGAGTACCAGTTAAAAATATTTGTAGATCCATGGATCCTTTTTGTTTGCCTGCTTCATTTATAATTAACTGTGCGTGTTGTGTTTTTTGGTTTTCTCTTTTTTTTTTTTTATAAAAGAAAATGTATACTGCAGGAGAAGGCAACCTCAGCACTCTTGCACTCCTTCTGGAGGGTGGCTACTTTTGTTCCTCATGGTCCAACTATAATATCCCGTTTAGTAAGCTAATTTGTATTGAAATTTATAGTCCATCACAGGAGTGAGCTTGGAGCAGTGGCTACTTTATATCACACACAAGGACCATGGGGAACAGAAGTAGTCACCCTCCAGAAGGAAGGACAGAGTCGGCACCAATTCGGAGATGATTTGAGGGTCTACAGCTGAGTGATACACAAATAAGATACATTTTTGTTAATTGTTAGGGTACTTGTATGTATTTTTAAGATTTAAAGAGGAACTTTACCCAATTCTTTAAAATAACAACAAAGGCACCTTTAAGAAGTGTTTAGTAATGACAATCTACAAACCGATACTTCTAGACAATTTCCAGCTTTTTATTTTTTTGCATGCGTTATTTTTCTTTTCTTCCCCATTTTTCTGACAGTGGCCATTTTAATTAAGGGCAAGTTACTAGATCTCCCTTTACTTTCTGGAACTCTGGCACATGTCATTAGGACATGTCACAATGCACATGATCTCAGGGGAGGAAAATGCTTATCCCTGAGATTATTATTATTATTATTATACAGGATTTATATAGAGCCAACAGTTTGCGCAGCGCTTTACAATATAAGGAAGACGTTACAATACAATTCAAGACAAGATGGTAAGGAGGGCCCTGCCCGGGTGGGCTTACAATCTAACATTTCATGAGATTACAGATGAGATTTCCCAGAAATGCTCTGCTGATGTAACCATCCCAGGATGCAATGCTTTGGAATGATTGCATCATTTGTGCCAAAGTGGATCAGGAAGCAGGGAAAAAAAGAAACTATAATTAAAAGAAAAATTATGTTTAGCTAATGAATGTAAGGTGATTGCATATCAGCATGCAGAGCTGTATGCTGATGTATTTTTTTGTCAAAGGGGGTAAAGATCCGCTTTAACTCCTGAGTTTAGTGTCACTTTTAAATAGTTCTCCAAAAATGACTAAGGCATTTGCACAAAGGCATTGAGGAATGTGGTCTTTCATAGAACGATAAAAAACATAGCACACCCTTTTTTTTTTTTGCGCTGTAAGCACACTTTCTCATGTTCTAGATGTTTCACTGAAGGTTTGTGTTAAAGTGATTTTAAGACTGAGGCCATTGAGCCAACACATTTTTTTATTTTATCACAAATAGAATATCCACAATTTCCCTAATGTCTGGTTATAGCTTTTTGTCCTGGAGAATTCAATGAAATATTGTATTTCAAGGCAGTGGCCAGTCTACTTTTTGTATGCAGTGCTTTATGGAACCTCATTTCTTCTTTTTTTAATTGTATCTGGAATCAAATACCAGATATCAATAAGGTGGATTTTCCGTGGTTTACTGTGTATTGTATTTTGCCTATAGTTCTGCAATAATGTTTGATGTGCTTATTACGCTACATTTCGGTTTAATCTGTTCTTATGGTAAAGACTGTCTTCTTTTTAATGTTGCAGAAATTGTCAAATCCTGAATATGATGCTTCGGGAGTTTAATTTCCCTTGTGTAGCTCTACATTCTATGATGAAGCAGGTAAATTATTTCCTGGTAGATCATCAAAGTTTCGTTGCAACAAATAACCTATTAACCAAGTGGTCTGCTGTCTTGCCTCCATAGAATAGCATGTTAAAGGTTAGCTCAAACATATCCTCCCTTTTTTTTTTTTTTTTTATCCTTTAAAGTACAATTGAAGTTTTAAAGTATGCACATACATGGAGTAGTGTGCAAGATGTACGCCATGAAAAAAACTAAGTAATTAAAACTGCTGTCTTACAAGGAGTTGCGTGCAATGCACTGTGTGCCACCTCCTGTTTCTCTTTCTCTTCACAATGACAGTCACTGTGCGTTGATAGTATAGCTTTCACAATCTGGTTCTCCTACGCAGCAGCCGCACTGCCCGCCCGTCTTCTCCTTTGTCCATTTACAGAACGCTTTGCATTTTGTAAAAGGTTTCACAGAATCTTTTGTGATTAGAGGAGAGGAGGGTCAAGCAAATGTCGTGGCAGCTGCTTTGCAGGACACCCAAAGGTCTGCTGTTGGAGCAGCAGTAGTATAGCAATAGCTGTACTATCAGCGCTCATTAAAACTACAAACTGCAAGAGAAAGATAGACACACGGTGGCATACACGTCCTTGCACTTAACTACTTGTAAGCAAGCAGTTTTTTGGAATACATATGGGTTCATTTTTATTATTTCACACGGCAGTAGCGCCCCTAGATGGCGCTGATGATTATAGGAATTTTCTTATACTCATAAGGGGAATAGTGCTGTGCGAACGGCATCAGCCAAGCAGAACTTTATAAATAAACCCCCCTAATTTCTGGTCACAGGGAAAGAAAATAACTTATTACACACTTTAGTTTTCTAGGAATAAAAATTTCTTCATTTATAGTTTAATTTTTATTATCATTCTGTTCTACTCCTGTTAATCAAAACACAAATGACTGTTATCAAATCTGTCAGACGTTGAAAAGGTCCATGCTATATTCATCTGAATATATTAATACCAATATTGTCTGGTAGTAATACTGTGGTTTTTTTTCTTGTTTGTAGAAGCAGAGATTTGCTGCACTCGCAAAATTCAAATCAAGTGTTTTTAAGATTCTTATTGCAACAGATGTGGCTGCCAGGTAAATACAATTTTCTGATGAAAGCTCCTTAAGTGTTTTGTGGCTTAACCATTTCTACCTATTCGTTAACTCCAGCCATAATATAATGATTTAATTTACATATTTATATTGCACTGATATATGCAGAGCTTTAGAAGTAACATAGTCAGCCTCATCAGTCCCAGCCCTAAAAGAGCCTCCTATAACCGTCATATAGACACACTTTAGGGATAACTAAATGTAATGTTTTATTTTTTTTCTTGTCGGAGGTAAATCCAAGCAAACACAGGGAGAACAGAATTTATTCCGATCGTATTGTCTGGAGACCTAAATTAAAAAAAACTGGCACTGCAGAACAGCCACTTAGTTACCATGATTTCCCACAATTGAGTTATGTCAGTCCTGTCATTTTTTTCTGTATCTAAAGCTTGCAAAGATTATTCAGATCTTTAAAGCAAAATCCAAATATAAAAAAGAACAATTATTTGATTCAAGAAGTATTGTTTTTATTTTATATGATGCTTGTCTAAAGCCTACCTTTACATCAACCTGCACACATGAGATCAGCCTGATAGTCTAAGTGGCTTCATGAAGTTGTAGCAGGTGACCATATACAATAGTACATTTTGGCAGTGTTGACAGCATAATATATTTAATGTACTTGTTGCTGGAGGAAGTACAGACAGGAGCATACCAGTTTCTAGTGCAGTGAGCAGACTGCAAGCACGGAGGTGACGCATGGAGCTTAATTGCTGCAGGCACTGACGACTGAGGTCACCCTTTAGCTACTAGAGCATGGATGTGTAAAACAAAATTACTAATTTATTCGCAGCTAAAACTGTTGGTTTTTAATGTGTGATTTTAACTGTTCAGCTGGTGGTCCTAAATATAAACTCCAAATATAAAAATTGGTATTCTGCAGTTGCAGTATGTCAGGCTTTTAAGATTTAGATACTCTTGTACCTATATCCTGTTAGTATAATTGTCTTTTTAGAGCTGCTACTAGTTTAATCAGAAGCATACATCAATAATCGGTTCCATTTTCAGGGGCTTGGACATCCCAACAGTGCAGGTTGTGATCAACCATAACACCCCAGGCCTTCCCAAGATTTACATCCACCGTGTAGGAAGAACAGCAAGAGCAGGTAAGACATTCAGTCTCGTCCTACTGGGTGCAGTCTCCACAGGTGTTATCAAAATTTTGTATAGGGTAGATTTTCGTAAACTCTGTTTATCTTTTGTTTAAAATGAGATTCTGCCTTTTTATATATAGGGGTTTATTTATTTTCAGGCATATTTTTTTAAATTTTGGCGCAGTTACTTTTATGGAAGGCTTCCAGCCCCCACCACCCCGTTTTATACTCGCATGTCTCGAATGCGACAAGATGTTATTGAACAGATTGCAGAGCCCCTTGTCAAAATCATTCCTAAGAAGCATCCAATTATTAGCTTGTTCTCCAGTCTAACTCATGGCGATGAATGAGAGCGCATAAAACAGGCTTCCTGGCCAGGAAGATTTTAACGAACCAGTGTGTGGCCTTGCTCACTAGATCGGGGACCACTACAATCAGAAGGGTATGTGAGCTTTGGTGGATCTCGTGTAAGAAGATGGCATACAGGGACCATTGCTATCACACAGTGCCCAGCATTCTTCAGCTGCATGCTCCTGCCGCTCATGGGAGTATTTTGCAGTGGTTGGGGGAAGAATAAAAATACATGAACAGGAAGGCATATAGATCCAACCTGAATTAATTTCAGTTTTTTTGGGAGAAACTGCAATTAAGCTGAACTTATAAACCCAAGGACGAAAATGTGATATATTTCATCTTACCAGTGCCTAAATGTTGTGCATTTTCTGCAAGTACAGAACATTACCTGTTGATCCTGTAAATACATCAAGCTTGTAATTTCCTGTGTACTGAACTGAAACTTCAAACATATCCCGTCTTTCCAGTGTTCTTCTAGACTACAGAACACATCCCCCTGTGCTCTTTAGTCCAAAGAAGGAGCGCTAACCCTCCATAGATACTGTACAGACAGTGAGCATTGTTCCCATGGGATAGTAAGTGTATTACTGGGTGGATCACCAGGTAAAAACAAAGGGAAAGAAAGCTTGAAAAAAACAAATCTATTGCAGTCAGTACATCAACCTTTTGGTAAACTGCAATATATTTAAAAAAAAATTGTTTTTGTTTACTGGGTTTACTTACATTTTAAGTCAAAGCTAATATTGTAAAGATTTTACTTTTGTGCTTCCTTAGGTATGCCACAGAAGTGCTTTCTGGTGAATATCGCATTGAGAACGTGTATCTGAAAATAATTCTGAAATTATTTTTTTGAATTAGTAAAGACCCTGATAATGTAAATATTGCTTTCTAATGAGCACTTACTGAATTTTCCTCATAGGACGCAATGGCATGTCAATTACGCTGGTGACACAGTATGACATTCATCTGGTGCATGCAGTAGAAGAACAGATCAGTAAGTTGCTGGTTGTTTCAGAACACATCTATCATGCTATTAGCTTCAGTTTTGTAGCAAAAGAAAATGATTAGAGCAGCACCTTCATCCTTTGTTTCATCTTAGCAAGATGTATAAATACTAATGCGAAGCTGTGAGAATTCCCTGTCTCTCCACCTTGAGCTGCTTCACATCTTTTGCTAGGAACCCTAGATTCTAGCGGGTTTGGATTGTGATTATCAGTTAAAAGAATTTCCCAGTTTAGGCTGTTCACGGATAATGAGCAACAGCATTTCCAAACCAATGTTAAAGGAAGTCTGTATGGGAGATGACCTCTTTTTCTGAAAATGCTAGTTGTCTGACTGCCTTGCTGATTAGGTGTTTTAGACATATTTCTTATTGTATATATTTTTGTTAATTTAATTTGAGAAAAAAAATAAGCTACAGTAATCTTGTTAAAGCGGAATTTTACACTCCAAAAATCAAATTCTACCGATGCATCCCTCTATGTATGATGATTTATAATAACAGACATGTCAGCTGTAAAATGCTGTGATGTTGAAATACTTACACTTGCAGAGCATTCACTTCCTGCTCTGAAAGGGCAAAATGACTTCAGTTTGGCAAAGCAATGCACACTGGGATTGCCTTGTCATCAGAGCATTGCTGGGAAATCTCATCTGTAATCTTAGGAGATTTTTGGGAAAGGCATTTTCTTCCCCTGAGATGATGTGCATGGTCACATGTCTAGTCAAATGTGCCAAAAATCAACGAAGTAATCTGAGAGATGGTAAACATGGCCACTGTCAGAAGACTGGGGAAGAAAAGAGAAATAAGATATGTAAAAAATACAAAGCCTGCAATTATCTAGAAGGATGTGATTATTGATTGTCATTACTAAACATCTCTAAAGGTGTCTTTGTTGTTATTTAAAGATATGGGTAAAGGTCCACTTTAAGCACTTATAACCCCAGACGTTAATACATACCCCACCTCTATAAACAGTCGCTTTTAATGCAACCAAAAAACATACATTTAACATTTTTCTATTTGTGTAGGTCTAATTGGACCATATTAATTGCAAGAACTTGCGCTATTGGAAATTGGGGATAATAAGATATTATATGATATTAAAAATGATAAAATGTGTGTTAAAATATTAGTAAAAAATAGAATTGATAAATAGTGAAAGATAGTTGTTCTAAAAGGGTATGGGAAGCTGCTGGACTAAAGGCACTCAGCCCCTAATAGGATGTATAACCTAAAGTGACCAGCCCGCTTTTTTAAACAATATTTTTTGAGCGCTCTTTTTAACTTGTATGCTGCATGTTCTTAATAAACCTGGGTTTTATTACGCTATGAGCGTATGTTTTATTTCTACTATTATGTGATTGGATATCCCACCGGAGGGACCCCTAAAATACGAGGATACTCCGTTTAAACACCACGGGTAAACGGGAGACCTTTCCTTCCCTGAAACCTGACCCAGCGTGGAAATCTAGGACGGAGCTCCAGGCTTATCTTGACGAATCAAACGTGTTTAACATCTTCTGATCTGGTGAGTGCATTCCCTTGAGGGGATTTTCTCCGCTTTTTTCTTTGTTTTTTTCTTCCCTTTTTTTGGATTTGTGTTGGACACATTATTGTGCTGATTTTTCACTGTGGAAGTTTGGATTTTCGTTGGACACATTATTGCACTGAATTTTCGTAAGTGTCTTACATTTATGGACTTTAAAGACTTAAAAAACTACAAAAGATTTGGACTATTCACGTATACATTGATGGAAGTTTATTTCAGTTTATTTAAATGGTTACACATTGTTTATTCACCATTTATTATTATTAATATTATTTACTCACATTTGATACAATTATTCACAGTTTATCACAGTTTTATTAACATTTATTAGATAAATTTCATACATCATTTGATCACTTGTTATACACAACCATTCACATAGATTTAATCTAAAATATTGAGCTTTTGCGATACACCCCTGCACTGAATGTTTGATTTTTTAGCTTCAATTGCCTACCTCAAACCCTGATCCTAAACGTTTGATTTCTTACATCTTTGTCTGAAGGAGGGCTAGCGCTGTACATTCTAAGAATATACATCCTAAGTGGACCATAGCCAGAGAAAAAAAAAATTGAAAAGTAATACATTTCCCATAGGCTTAAAGAGCAAGATATTTAAAGGAGACGAATTTGGAGAGTAAAACGTACTCTCCCAATGTAATCACAAATCACTGATCATTTGGCTCACAGTCTTATCCCTAGAGAGAGCAGTGATGGCCAATCTCCGCTCCACACGGCGATTCCCCCCTCCCCTCTCTGTTCCTCCAGAGCTCATTGGAAGGACAGACAGGGGAGGGGGCGGCAGGCACAGCTGGCTCTGAAGAGGCAGAGCCAGTTGTCAATCAGGCAGTGGGGTGGATCCCAACAATATTGTTGGAATCTTTCTATGCTGCTTTGTGGCTCTGCGCTGTTAGCTTATAGTGGCCTATATGCTGACTTTGGGTCACAGGAGTACATTAGTAAATATACTCGTGGTTGTAGTTTCCTTTTAAGTTCCGCCAACCTCTTTTATCTCGCGTAATGAGAAATCGAACATCTCAATCCAATACAACCTAGTGTCTAATCCTTGGGCAGTCCCAGAAAATATCTAGTAATGCTCCTGATTCGGTGCATCCGCTAAAGCAACTGGAGAGGTGTTTCAAACATTTCTGAACACTACATGCTGACTTTGGTTGCTGCATGTTTGTTGCAGGGCTTTTATCCCCCTATGTGATTGGATGGGGGCTTCCTGGTGATCTGTAGATTGTTGCTGTCCAATCTTAGCATGCACACACAATGTCCCAGTACACTGGGCATCTGGTCTGTCCCTGTGCCCATAAAGGAGGAATGGACTACCTCCAGGCATACCTGCACTCAATTTATATTTGCTACATATGCTCCAAGATGGAGGTTCTAATGGATTAGCATTAGGACAACACTACATAGAGTAGTCTTGATGAGGCAGTGTGGCTTTTACATATTTTGCATAAGTTGTGCAAGTAAATCGTCTGTTTCTAACAGAAATTGTGTCAGCAGACCTCACATATTTTTTCATAGCTTGATTTATGGAGATCTTAAAGCTAGAGTCCTCAGGGAATATAAGGTTTGGGAGAACTCAGTCATGAGTTTACAATAGAAACAATATGAAAGTCTGTTTCAGTATATGGTGCCAATGTGGCCAATTTTTATAGCAAGCCACAGCAAAATATTGGGTACTAGCAACAAATAGGGTGAGGTGAGCAAGTGCTAAAATCGCCTAATTGCCCCCACTCTCTCCTGCTATAAAATAGTCACTTTCTGGTGTTTGTACTTCCACCCGGACTCTGTCTACTGCACAAATTGCTGTCGATACTCCTAAAAAAGATCTTTGCAAAAACTGATTTTCTTTCTGCACGTTCCTCAGGTGCTGGTGCCTGTCGATTTAACCACTCCGTCACCTAGAATTGCATTGTGGGAAGGCAGTGGAGAATGCACTTTGTGCCCCGTATGCAGAGGTTTAGCAGGGCACCAGGTGGCGGCAATCAGTATAGACAGTCAGGATTGTTAAGTGTTAAAGGGTCATTAAAGCCTCTGGGTTTTTTGCATATATCTACTGCTAGTAAGCAGTAGATATATGCAAAAACGTAAAAAAAAACTTTTTAAAAAGGTTAAAACTTACATGTGTCTTTGCCACGCGCTCTTGTCCGAAAATCTGAAAAGTCTTGTGCGGCCGCAAAGGATCTTGGGGCGGGCGCCTGTGCAGTTCAGATTTTCAGCCGGGAGACAAGGAGAGACACAAGGTAAGTCTATGGCAGCGTGCACCCGCATGCAGACACAGTGGGACAGGAGAAACATCATTTAAGGTAAGTGCTGATAATGTCAGCACTTACCTTTTTTAAATGATGTTTCTTAATTTGATTTTCAACTTCTTTCCTGTCGTTTTCAGCTGTCCCTCCAGAGCTGCTGCGGGTCTCCGATCAAGCGCTGACTCCTCTGTGCTCGCTGGCACTTCCTGTCCCACATTGGGGGGAGGGAAAAAAAATATATACTTTAATGTCACTTTAACTTGTTACTGGGATCTTGATGGAGATCTGGGTTGATGCATCTCTTGTACCCACATTTAATGTGTTTATTGCTTTTTCCATGTCTTTGGATAGATTTAAAGTTAAAAGAGTTTGGTGTAAAGGAACGCGAGGTATTGCAAATCCTTACTCAGGTGAATGTGACTCGAAGAGAATGTGAAATTGTGAGTATATTTGTATTTAATTGTAAGGGTGATGGTTTTATAAATGCAGGAAGTTGATGCATTTCTATGCCTCTATACAATAAAATGTATTGTCTTTTGATTGTAGAAACTGGAGTGTACAGATTTTGATGAGAAGAAAGAGATCAACAAACGGAAGCAGCTAATTCTGGAAGGGAAGGTAATATGCATTATAGTAAATAGGGTTGTCCTAGTTCGTTGAATCATTTTTTTCCCACTTTAACCAGTTGACATCCGCGGTGTTAAACCCCCTTCCCATCCAGGCCATTTTTCAGTATTCAGCGCTGCGGTACTTTGACTGACATTTATTCCGTCATGCAGCGCTGTACTGAAATGAATTTTATACCCTTTTTTGGGGACAGATAGAGCTTTCTTTTGGTGGTATTTATTCACCACTGGGGGTTTTATTTTTTTACTATATTAAGGAAAAATTACCGAAATTTAAAAAAAAAAACAGTTTCCCCTATATTAAATGATAAAACATTTATTATTACCCAATTTTTTGGTAAAATATAAAAGATGGGGTCACGTCGGGTAAAAAGACACTAAACATGTCAAGCCTTAAAATTGCGTGCGCGCGCGAAACCTCAAAAAACGATAATACCCAAAATTGGCCCTAGGCGACGCTTTAAAAGCTGTTACCGCTCATCAGTTTAGTGTTATCAGTGATTGATGGCCCTAAAATGATTGCTCTCACTGCGACGTTCGCGGCGATATGTAACATGTGTAGCGCAATTGTAATTTTTGCGCGCTGGGGCACCGGACGCGTATTTACGTTTATAGGCGCGTAAACGTGGGGGTGGGGGAGTTAAACATTTTGGGGGGGTTTTTTCCCCTTTTTTTATATGTGACTTTTATTTTATTTTACTTTTTTATGTGTTACTTTTATTTTTTTTTATTTATATTTATTTTTTTTGCACTTATTGGTATTGCTATTATATAGGGGGATAACAACCCTGGGGGGGGGGGTGCCGCGAACGAGCACATATAGGCGATCGGCGGGCTATGGACCCGCCGATCGCCTATATGTGAAACACCCGGTAACGGGTGTGTGCATTTAGCGGGTCTTTTCTGCCCGTGCGTGCCCGCTAGGGGGCGCGCGCGAGCAGAAAAAAATTGCCGTCTGGAGACGGCAACCCGCAGATGCTGCAGTGCCGTCCGTCCGTTTTTTTACTACGGGCGGACGGCAAGAGGTTAAGGAACTCCTCTCAGGACAACTGAAAGAATAATTAATTTACAAGACATACCCTGCTGCTTGGTAGGCACTCGCTGTACCACCAGGACTACTTATTTTATTGTGTCACATGTTCCAATTTAGTTTCAAAGCCTTTGCCTGATCAGCACAATATCGGTCTAAGCATATACCTTTTGTCAGTAGTTATGACTTCTAATACAAGTTTCCTGAACACACTGAGTCTCTATAGTTGGTGTACCCGGAGGCTGGAGGTATAGACATTTTGTACCCACTGGTGCATTCATAGTGACCTTTGCCTTTGTGTAGGCCACCTTGTTCCCATGTTCTCTAAATATTTTAAATAGTATTTTGGAATAGAATAGATAGTGGAATAGATGATACTCTAAATAAAACACTTTATACCTTTACTATACTGGCATAAATTAAACTATAATTTATGCCAGTATAATTTCTCAAGTTTTTTTATTTAGAGTGTATCATCTATTCTATTCCATGTGCTTATTTCCGTCAGTATGAGAGTATGGTACTCACAGTTTAACCCTTTTGCTATCACTGCCATATGTCATAGGTCAGCAGCGGGCCATTGTAAGCAGACTAGTCAGGAGTTTTTACGCTCTGTCGGTTTTACACTGGCAGTGATTTGGGTGGCAGTAAATTTATTCAGTCACTTCCAAAGGCTCTGACGTGCGTATTTTCATGATGCCTCCCGCTGTGTTTCACTGGCCCTTCAGGGTGTCAGCGGAGAGAGACCAGCGAACATGCGTTCACCGATCTCCTTCCTGCTGACTGAACCTGGAAGCGACCATGGTTTTTTCACTTTGGCTTCTGTGCATGCTAAGGAATAATAAAAGCACTTCTCTGTGGGAAGTAGGGTAATAGGTAGAATGTTCATTTATGGTAATCTTTCTGTAACCTCCTTAACATTTCCCTTGTACTCCTAAGGATCCTGATCTGGAAGCAAAAAGAAAAGCAGAGCTCGAAAAGATAAAAAAGCAAAAAAAGAAATTCAAGGAGCACATTCAGGAGTCAATGCAGAAGAAAATAGATGCTGTGATGCGCAGGAAGCTGCAGAAGAAACGCCTGAGACAAAAGAAGGCAGCAGCCAAAACACAGCAGTGACTAAACCAAGAGTAGGCAGCATTGCCTACTTCTGAATGAAGGCCTGACATCAGGTCCGCAAAGACTGACCTTTTCTAGATATCTGTACTTGTCAGTATTCATTATCCTTAGGGAATATCCTGCTCTTGCTTGGCTTGCCCGGCGAGGATCCCTGGCACCTGTTGTTATTACTCACTACATCGGATTGAATTACTGCCACCTGTTGAGCCTGTCACTGGTCTGATATTTTGAAAGACAGATGTACCTGTGTGTGGCAGATATCTGACCACACAGGTCTATATGCTGATATGAAATGATCATTTTTGTATTTTCTTTTTTGGGGGGGGAGGGGGGGGCATGGAATACGTAAAATAAATGATTTCTATTGTAACTTAATAGTATTGTGTACAGTATCTCATAAAACAAAGTGATATTTTATTTTGGATAGAAGTCTACATAATTAATTTTGTCTTTAGTGCAGTTGTACAAGTGCCTCTCGTGTACTGAAATTGCTTACACTGATTTCACTGTGAGTTTCCCACAGTGTGCATTAGAAACTGCAGCAAGTCAGATAAGCCCTGCCTTTTTTCTGCCTGGAGGATGTCAATCTAGCTCTTTTATACCTCACCCTGAATGTCCCTGGCCTACCCCTTTTATTGGATTCCAGTTTTTGCAATCATGGAGGCTCAGCATGTGGGTGTTACTTAGGGCAGTCTTAATTCAAATGCACCCTGCCTAGGAATGTCTACTCTGCTAGACTGACCTCATTCCATCAAGACATTTTTTATATTTGCATAACCCCTCCCATAAGCCATCTCACTACAAGCATAAGGACTGAGTGCTCTGAGACATGGTGCTGTGATATTTTCTGGAAGCTCTGTACAGCTCTCTGCTGGCCCCTCCCACCTGCGATGATCTGCCTCTATTGTAAAGAGCGTGCAGAGACCCAGTGATGACATTACTAGGTCTGAAATACTGTGTGTAATGAGAATGGAAAGGTTTTTTACTCAAAATGTAATTACCATTTTGATGAGGGGGGCAAATAGATGTGGATTAAACTTCAGCTTTAAAGTAAAGAATTCTGTAGCATATTTTATTTCACTTCATATAGCTTTTTATTTAATTTTTATCTTTCTGACATATATATGTAATGTGTGGCATTAATGAACTGTGTTCATCCTTCAGCCCAGGTTAAACTGTAAGCATTGTGAAGGTAGTGTTTACCTATTTACTGATTCCCTACAGAATGCTGATACTGCTTATGTTATCCCATTGGGATACAAGGAGCACACTCAGGTCTATTCACGCAGGTGTTTGGTAAAATATTTAAGTAAATTTACATTTAGCAAGATGAGACTGAACAGTTGTTGGTAACTATTCATAGAGCAATGGTGAGGAAGTGACCTGTCCATTTACCCAATTCTAAAAGTCAGTGCAGAGCTGTAAATAGATCAGGGAAGATGATCATCCAGCACCACTAAACAGACAGGGAGAGGGTATTTTTGGAGTAGTCAGAAGAAATGTTTTCTGTGAAACAACCCATCCAGCATGTTAACAAGTGCAGATATCTTCCACCTTTTGTCAGTCTGGTGCTTCCAGAATATATTTTGTATATATAATACATTAATTTGTGTGTGTTTCCATTTTAATCCAAGAAAATTATTCTTTTAGCTTTAAAGAAATGGATGGATTGTTGCTTTTACAACTTTACCTGTCCAAAGGGCTACATATCTTGTAGTCTTGATTGAAGATAATACAACCAGGTTGTGTGGAAAGCTTGCAGATGACAGGGCTTGGTTTACCTGTGCCAAGAAGCCATGACCCTTGGCTCCATTTGGTTCTTTGAACTTTCCTAAGAACAAACCAGCTTCTATGCATCAAAGTTGGAAGTCTCCTTCTTTGGTGCTTGGTCAGTTTGTAGTACTTATGTACATGGTCTAAAAAGGTTAGATCCACCTTATAACGTACTACTTCTGCCATTTCAATTCTATAATTTTAATGTGGCTTAAATTCAGGGTACAACCAGTTTCCTAAAAATGTTTGACCTACTGCACATCAACCGTTTTCACTGGTTCCTCCTACTGAACTCCACTTCATTACAGAAACTGATAGTGATGTGGTGGTCAGAAGGAAGAGAGTGTGAGAGAGCTGCAGAAGATCCAGGAGGTCAACACTTTCAGTAGTGTTTCCAGGCAGACTTTGTTCTCTACACATTTGTATTTAGTTTATTTTGTTTTGTTTTTTTGTCAAGAAAGAAAAGTTACACACACCTGTTGTTGAAAGCTGCAAAGCTTTATTAAGTCTGAGAAAAGCTTCAAAATGTCTAAACGGTTCCAAATGTACGAAATTTCATTGTGTTCTACTGATACCTTGGGTATAAATAAGGGAAGTAGCAAACAAGGGTTGTGCTTTTATAAAAAAAGAAAATAAGAAATGGCTCAATGTCGACTGGTATTTTTGTTCCTGAACTGTAAGTGAATGCAAAACCCTGTAATATTATACTGAACCAGCTAACAGATTTTGCAGTGTCTATTGTTTCCCAGTAATCATTTTTACATGGCATTCCTGAGATCTGAAGGCCTGAAATAAGGGGCCTTGCATTAATACACAGATTTTTCAGTGATTTCAAAGGAATGCAAAACTATATGTGAACTTGGACTATGAAATGGAACTGAGCTTGAACATTGCCATTTCTCACTCTTATGTACTCCTTTTATATCTTCAGGTGTGTCAATGTATACCATCTACCCTAGAATGATTGTTATTCAAGCAACTACTTGTATAGCCTATATTTCCTTCTGTATAGGGTTAGCATCAAATTAAACTTCATGATATCTCCGTATGCACAAGCTTTTTTGAGATTGCAATAGAATCCACAAGGCCAGTAGAATTGCAATGCTCAAGGACCATGATTCTCACTGTATCAGTATTTCCTTAATTGACTGCAGCCAAAGTGTTGTGTCTGCCACAATATGGTGACCTTTATGTGGCTCTAGAAGACCTTGCAGCCCTGTACTCAAGTATGTTTACTGTTCTTGGCCTCTCCTTTTTCTCATAATGTGTGTATGCTGCAAGGGTTAAGAAATCCATCAATAGTTGGAACGTTTTCCTAAAAAAAAAGCCTACTGGAATTAAAAGTAACAATGATTCAAGTATTTAAAGTTTCATCTTTATGTCTGGATATACTTATTTTGATGGATGTACTCTATATGGCCAAAATTTTGTGGACACATGATCACACCTATATGAGCTTGTTGGACATCCAATTCCAAAACCTGGCTACAACTGCTTCCACTCTTTTCGTAAGGCATTACAGAAGATGTTGAAGTGTGTCTGGATGAGTGTTTGTTTGTGAGTTTAGGAACTGATGTTGGATGAAAAGATCTGGCCTGTAATATGCATTCCACGTCATCCAAAAGATGTTCAATGAGCTTGAGATCAGGGCTCTGTGCAGGGCACTCGAGTTCCTCCTCACCAAACCATGTCTTTATGGACCTGGCTTTGTGCACCTGAACTTAATGGTTTGGAGGAGTGTCTACATGCTTTTGGTCACATAGTGTATTTTAGAATCATGAGGGAATAAAATATTCTGGAGATGTTTGATATGCCTATATGCAGCTTATATATTGGTAGTGCAATAATCCAATGCCTGTAGCTTCAGTACAAATCCTTCTTAGAGCCTATGAAATTATTTTGTCCACAGTTTCACTACAGCCTCTTTTTTCCCCTTGTTCCAGCTTTTCTGATTTTGTTAAAAACGCTGTAAACTAATGCTGTGGTCAATGTTTACGCTTAGCAGTGTGTAAAAAAGATTATTGTCCTTTTATCATACACTGGTACTTTCCCCAATCTTTTCAGAGCGATCCACTTTTTTGATTTTTCATATCGTACCATGTAACAGTACTTGGCATTAATATTTCTAGGGTGGAATGTTAAAGTGTGCAAATGGATTTATAGTGCATGCAAGCTATAATACAGCACGCTCGTGGTGCCTTGCACAATATAAAGACTTCCTAAAATATATTCACAGATGTTTGGCACTTTTGTGTGAAGTTGTTGCAGCTCCAAGATTCAGGAGAACAAGGGGGTCCAGCAGAAGCATGGGTGTCGGGGATATGGGCAAAATCCCCTCTCAGAACTGTGAACATTGTCAATGTCAAAGATGTTACTTGGATTTGGTGACAGTTGTATCCATGGGGATATTTTCCTACATATTTGGTTTGTTGTGCATGAGGAGGGGCACAATAAAAAAACCATTAAAGACCAGTGCAATACTAGCTTTAGTACCACATGGAAAGCTAAAGCAATGTAAAGTCTAGTACGATCTTACTGCCCTCAGACACAATAGACTGCAGAGATGGTCACAATGCTGCAAATATGTCTAAGCCAAGCTTCTACAGAAAGGGGAAGGCGGCAAAGTGCTAGTGATAGCTGAATTCTCTTTCTTAAAGCAACTCTGTCACTAGGAAAATCAAACTGAGATTGTCAGCCTGCAAAAGATTGCTAATGCATACCTGTCCAGCAGGTAGTGAGTGAATCTTTGTTCTTTTGTATATCACTGATATCTAACAATCCTGGGTATATCTAATAGCATGTTCTGTGCTGCATGCTGGGGTTTCTCATGCTGGCCGTTAACACCACTGTTGTCTCTTGTGATGTAGCAGACATTTAGCAAAACCTGTCAGGGTTTCTTACCCTTCCTCCCCCAGGTGGCTGCAGCATGCCTTGTTTGCAGTATGTTTGACACTGTTTCGTTCCTCTTTGGTGCCCTCCTATGACCAGACCCGTAGACATCATCATTCTGCAACTACTGACACATTTCTGTACAGAGTGATGATGCAAACACCAGTTCACTATTTAACCTTTTAGCTTGTCCATTCAGTCGCCACTCTTGCATGTGTTCAGATCTACCAAGTGCTCTCCTTTTGTTCCTGTTCTCTGTGTATGACCATGGCTCTGGCTCACTGATCTTCTGGTTCCTGACTCCTGCTATTGTTTCCGTTCATTCTGCTCTTGAGTTCCCTGACCCGGTTAAGCTGACTACACCCTTTGACATCTGACCTCTTGCATTGCATCGACTACGTCATGGACTTCCTCCATTGTTTTTTGCCATTTTTGTTGTTTTTTCTCATTTTAATAGCCTTTTAATTTTAATCTGCATTTAAGTTTCTGTCCGGTTTCTTGGCTTCCCAACAGAACCATAGCAAGCAGCAGGGGCCTCAATATTTTTTGTAGATGCAAATCTCTTTACCCACCTACCCTCTCCTCTCTAATTTAATATGCAGGAATCATTCCACCCCCACCCGCAATTACATGCAGAGCAGACTACAATCTATGTGTTTTTTCAAAGGCAAGCAGTCTGTATCAGTACCACGCTACTGTTAGAAGTAATGCCAGCAGTGGAGCTGGAGTTAGCCCAAAACCACCCTCATATAAGTGAAAATGTGGGTGATGTATAAATATTAAGTAAGGAGAGGAATAGTGGGAAACAGAGTTGTTTAGAAAATGGATTCTTTTACAGGCACTCTTCTGTAGATAAATGACTATTAAGGTGATGATTTTCACAGTTATTTTCTTATTTGTTCCAAGTATATTATACATTAAAGCACAATTGAAGTTTTGGTTTAAATCAGCTAAATGCATCAAAACAAAAGGTGTTCAAAGCATTAGAGTTTGTTGTCTTTAAAAAACAACCCACAGCCTGAGCAGAAAAGCCTCTGTCCTGCCAGCATGCTGCAGAATGGGACCATCTCTCTGTGTGGAAGTAGCGGCCTCTCTGCACAGGTCCAACACACCACCTGCTGAGTCAGAGCTTGATTTTATTTAATCAGCAGGAAGCATGAGCTGTGCTGATTGTAAAGCCATAGGTCTAATTCAGTTGAGTGCTCGTTGGACATCTGCACAGGGACCACTGCAGCAGAATGAATGGAAGTTCAAAAACGATCTGTGTAAACGTAGGGAGTTGTCACTACTTTAAGAAAGTTGCCAGTCTGTTCCTGACATACAAAAAGATTGAGAAGCAGTAATTTAGATATAATGTATGTACTTATTTCTGGCACTTAGGACTGCAAAGAGTTTTTGGCTGCAGTCACTAAAAACAGCATGTGAATGACAAGCAGTGAGCTTACAGTACTTAGAGAACAAACTGTAGGCTGTCTGCTTTTAGAAAATATAATGTAAAAGCTTGCCTAAATGAAGGCCCCCTAATTTATTCCCTTTTCCATGTAATTACCACAATACACTGAAATGGGCCATCAATGAAAGGATGTGTATTTTACTGGCCATTCATGTCCACCAACCCTGAAGATCTTTGACATGTATTCAGTTAAACAGGGAATGTATCTTCCTTCTATTAACCTATTACCTTTTTTTTCACAGTTCTTAATTTGCTATATTAATAGCTTTTCATACTTCTAAGAAGGATTAGCTTTAGCAATGACAGTTATTGCACACTAGTCTCAATAAGCGGCAGTACCATACTTCATATCTAATGAGAAGTACCTTTTAAAAATAAAATGTTTAGGATAACAAGTGAATGTCTCTTCTGAGAAGATGCTAACAGTCCAATCACAAGTTTAATTAAGGCATTTAGATAGCTGGTCCCAGATTTCACAGGGATGGTTTTCTGCATCTGTCCTCGGAAAGCTGGTCTATGGAGTAGAAATACAGATGGGTTACATGGAATATCCAATAGCTTATAGAAGGGAATTGAATTGTTTACATAGACATATCCCGCATCTTTTGCAGTTTTTATTTTGGTTTTGTTTCATGGCTTTTGTTCCTGGTTTGGGATTGATAAAAATTGCAGATGGAAAAAAATCTATTTTCTATTAGGTACGCAGTGTAATTATTACAAATAAGAGCAACTAAGGTATGCTCGTCCTGGCTGAGCAGGTGATCTGTTATTCCTACCTCTACAGCTGCCTGGGCTAGAACACTAACATGATTTACAGGCAAATAGCCAGTAAATAGAATGAAGCGGCTATAGTTGGACTCCAGGCTCACCTGTTTCTTCTGTTTACCTCCCAGGAACAAGGCTAGTGTTGCCCTAAATTACATTGGGCATACAATCATTCTCAACAGTTCTCAGCACCAACCCTTTCCAAACACTCAATTGCTGTCTAGGAGTTGGGAGAGTCCCAAACGCATTTCATTGAGCTGACAGATCTTTACATCCAGCTCATCTCCTGCTCGGCTGATCTCTTCTCGTATCCTGTCCCTTTCCAAATGTGTTTCTTTCAGGTTCTGCTCGGCTTTCTGCAGCTCCTTCTCCAGCTCCTGGTTTCGATCCTCCAACTCCTGCCAAAGCAGACGAGAAAATGTAGATTAAGTGGTAGTGCAGAATACCAGACTTTTTCTGTGAGGTTGGATAAGCCAAACTGGACTGATTACACTAAAATACTGGGTCACCAACATATTTCCAAAATAATGTGGGTAGTTGCCTTGCATTGAAGAAATCATGTATGCAGTATATCAGTTCAAGGAGTAACAAGCCCATGCTTTTCTTCTGCTCTACTGTCACTCTGTTTGCACCTGGAAGAAAAGGGAAATAGTCTGTACTTCTGGGTATGAGCTTACCTGATAACTTGTTAGAGTTTTGGGTCTGGTTGCCAGGTCATTACTAAAAATGCTTACATCTCCAGAATTTTATTAATTCCGGAGAAGTAAACAGAAACAAAGCACAGCATGCGTCCATCACACATGCTGTGCTTTGGGAGGAGGCTGAGGCATAAAAAAGCAGATCCAGGACAAGGGAGGAGGGCAGAGGGGAGGACCTTGCAGAGTGGCAGCAGGGTGCCACTAAGACGCCAGCAGCCAGGGCCAGGCAAACTAATTTCTCTGCAGAGGCAGAGGCAAAGCGATCTCTGCCCGACAGATGAATTAGAGTCCCAGTCGTGACATCACAGAGCTGTGCCTTCCTTCTCCCTGTACTGCCACTAGCACCAATGCAAGGGGGGAAGAAAGAGGTTAACAATACCACTGACCACCTAGACATGCAAGGGTAGAGAGTTTAACCCCTTCCCCCTTGCACTGGTGGGTGGCAACTTGCAATATTAATTAACTTCTTCCCCCTTGCACTGGTGGGTGGTCAGTTGTATTGTAAATTTCTGCTGACCACCCATGAATGCAAGGTGGAGGAAGGGGTTAATTAATAAATACACTGACCACTAATGCTGGAGGTTATATTTGCATCCACTGACCATCAATGTTGGGGGTATTAATGCGTACACTGGCACCAATGCTAGGGGTTATTTTTGCTTCCACTGGCACCAATCCTGGGGGTATTATTGGGTCCAGTGACACCAATGCTGGGGGTTACTATTGTTGGAAACGCAACAGCATATACTGTTATGTCTTTTGTGCTGTAGATGGTGCTGTAGTGCAATGTTAGTCTCTATAGTCTCTATATACATACTTATCTATGATACACAGGAGGTTTTCCTATATATATTTCCTGCACTACTCACATGTAATATTTTTCTAAGAAAGTAAAACTTAATTCAGCATTCCTCGAGATTCCAGTGCTTCATCTAATCACATAACCAACAATTATTGTGTCCACTGGCACCAATGTTGGGGGTTATAATTGCATCCACTGGCACCAATGTCGGGGGTTATTGTGTCCACTAGCACCAATGCTGGGGGTTTATTTTTGCGTTCAGTGACACCAATGTTTCACAGCTTCTCTCTGGGCACCAGCCTTGTCCTGGCAGTGGGAGAAAAAGCAGTTGGCAGGAGGAGGAGGACAAACAGGCTCCCTCAGCGTTGTTGGATGCCGCTGCCTCCACCAGGATTTCCCAGAGGACTGGAGACCAGCGATGGCACCAGAGGGGTAAGTGTTTCTTTGAATGTATGGGTTTTTATTTATCCATGTGTATGCAGTCAGTGTCAACTAATTGGTTGGTGTGTGTGCACCTGGCTCCAACCTATCTACCACACCCCTGCTTTGCCTTCAGCTACGTGTCCAATATACCATACACAATTGTTTGGTTTAATCCACAAGTACTTTTTTTTTAATTTTTTTTTTACTACTGCTGTTTTTTTATACTGGCTTATCCAAATAATAAATAAAATAAAGGCTGGATCACAGGGGGATTTGGTTCTGAATTTGGGACAGTAGAACCTTCAGTGTCCAACGCGTCTGGGTGTGTCAGATGCCTGTATCCCCTGCTATGTGCTGTGGTTCCAAGCCCTATAGGACATTTCTGCATAGCCTGCTAATGCAGCCTCTTAATACATACCTCTCCAGTGGTAGACAAGTCCTAACTTAGTTTTCTATGAGCTATGGCCTCCAGCAGAACCTTCAGTGTCCAACAGGTCTGGGTGTGTCAGATGTCGGTATTCCCTGCTAAATGCTGTGGTTCCAAGCCCTATAGGACATTTCTGCATAGCCTGCTAATGCAGCCTCTTAATACATACCTCTCCAGTGGTAGACAAGTCCTAACTTAGTTTTCTATGAGCTATGGCCTCCAGCAGAACCTTCAGTGTCCAACAGGTCTGGGTGTGTCAGATGTCGGTATTCCCTGCTAAATGCTGTGGTTCCAAGCCCTATAGGACATTTCTGCATAGCCTGCTAATGCAGCCTCTTAATACTTACCTCTCCAGTGGTAGACGAGTCCTACCTTTAGTCTTCATTTAGAGCTATGGCAGAACCTTCAGCATTCAACACTTCTGGGTGTGTTAGATGTTTGCGTTCCCTGCTGAATGCTGTGGTTTTAAGTCCTATAGCACACAGATAGATCCATAACACATATTGGGGGAAAAGTCATGTTAAGGTCCTGCCAGAAGCCATATCTTTTGAAAGGGTAAAGTGAGGACTTGCTGTCCGAGTAAGTATTAAAGGAGAACTATGGGGTAAGTGGTTTTCCCCATAGTTCTCCTAAGGGTCATGGGAGGACACAAACTAGCATCCTCCCGTGACCAAAAGCCCAGTATAGCTACAGCTCGCGGTATACTGAGAATGCCGCAGCCAGGACAGTTTTCCGACATTACTGTCAAGATCCACCCAACTGCGTGATTGACAGCTGGCTCTGCCTCTAGATAGAGCCAGCTGTACCCTCCCCCTCCCCCGTCCGTTCCGCAAGTCAGTGCTGGAGGGGGGGGGATCCCTGCAGGGAGCCGTGAGTGACACTCACGGCTCTCTGCCGGGACAGGATCGAGATGTGAGCGAGCGACGGTATGTGTTCACTCACTTCCCGATCTATTGAGCCGACGTGTGACAGTTTCATGGTCACAGGTCGTCTAGAACTATGAGGTTGAGTGAAAATCACTCAACCTCATAGTTCTCCTTTAAAAGTCCCTGTTTGCATGCAGGCCGTTTTTTTTATAATTTTCTGTCAAGTGACAAAGTGGCTTGTACACATAGCAATAGCAACAAGTATTAATTTGTGGTCCCAAAAGGTAGTAGATACACATGGTTTTGGGTACAAATTAACAATAAGAGAAGCATTAGGTGTATTTGAATGAATAAAAATATATCTGAGAGTAGTAATAAAGAGATGCTATGGAGCTCTGTTTCCAATACACATGTCCGAATGCTGTAGCAGCTAAGCTGCTGGTACCCACAATGCAAAGCTGCTGCAGGCCAGGAGTTGAAACCAGAACACTGTGGGGGTTCTTTTGCTACAAGGGACATGTATTAGACTTATTCCAATACTCCTACCCAACATCTCTAAAGTTTTTCTGAATGTTTACAGCAGACCTAAGCTATGCGTTTAGGATCTGTTTTAAACATTTATATGCATTGTGTTGACATTCATTTATGGAAATACTTTCCAGAGCAAACAAATTCAGCAGGGAGCTTCTAAAAGAGTGCAGCTACAGCTCAAGATGTTAAACACATGGTAAGAAGGCAGTGAAGACAACATCGCTGAAAACAACTGATTTTATTCTATCATGGTTAATCACAGTTTTTAAAGCTGCACGAATGCAACATTCAATGTTCATGTGCCTTAACAAGGAAAATGTAGATTTGCTGTGATGGAATTCTCACTTCCTTAAATGCAACATGGTTGTTAGGTGTCAAAGCAGAGGTTCCTATGTATTGCTGTGCACTAAGGGCTTGTTTACACCACATACGATATGTATGGTGTGAACAGGGCACATAGCAAATAACTGTTATCTATGTACCCTGTTTACACCATACATGTGCAGTGGTGTGCAGAAAAACGGCACAATGGACATGGTGTGAGGAAGCCCTTACCCCAGAAGTGTTGATAGCTGTGGGGCAAAGCACAGCTCTGTAGCATAACACGCAGTGTTTGCTATGGAACCAGCAGTCAGGCAATGGCAGCCTCCGGTACAACATAACAGCCGCAGTTAATCTAGTTACCAGTGGTCTTCACAGCTTCTGTTTTAGTTATTAAATTAATAAACTGATTAAATTAATCCTCTCTAATGTCATCTGAGGGTTGGCTAAGGTGTCTGCATTTCTTTGTCCATAAAGGGGGCACTTACCTTACCAGCAGCATGGTCACACTTTTCACACTCTGGCCACCAGGTACAAGTGACCATATGACCCACAACCCCCACCCATAATAGCGTTGGTTCCTTGGCCTAGGGATTTCCCAAGGAGCCAGGGATGGAGTCCATAGCCAAGTGTAAACTATGACAGGTCAGTTTGAAGCTTACGCAGAGCTTTCTTTTCCCAATCCTGGTGGCTGAACAGAACCATGTGTGAGCAAGGAAAGGTGAGTATATGTTGCTGGGAAGGTAGGTGACCCTTTATTATGGCCTGCATTAGCTTTATGGTTTGCTTAACCCAGGCTACTAAATTTATTTTTGTCAGGCACAAAATCTATTCAGCCCCACATCAAACACTACTGAAAATGAGCTGTATCTTTTTGTAGACATTCATATTTATTGGGCCAATGAATAAAACTAATGCTTTGTACACTTACTAGATAGTTGGGCAATGTGAAGATGATTAATATAAGCATTGATATGTACTTATCCTAAAAAAACTTACAAGGGGTAAGTTAGCACTTTTTACATGCAAAAGAGGTCACAATTAGATGTAGATATATTAGTATGTCGTTTCTAGCCCCTTCTCCTATTCTGCATTCACAGTCTGTAGGAGGCCAGTCCAGCATTGCTCCTCTGACTCGCGTTTCTTTTCACAGGAGCCTGGCACAACCACAGACCCAGACTGTTAAAATCTACTTCACACTCTCTGCATCCATTGGTTATCCTCATCAGTACATTTATTTTCTGGTGCTAGTTAATTAGGTGATGTCTACGAAATTGGTGATGCTAATTAAAGATAACTACTATGTCCTGAAGTTTTTGTTTCTTCTTTTTTTTTTTTACTACCCCGAACAAGTCAAGCAGCTATAATCATCCAAAACAGGTCAAACATGACTTCACTATTCACTTTCTATCAACTGTAACCCTGACAAGGTGCACTCTCTGGGTCCAGGTTCTTTCACCTAGATTGCACAGAGAGTGACCCTTTAGTACCAATTCTATAATCAAGAGTAAGATGACAAGCTCCTGGGGAACACTGTATATAACACCGTGCTGGGGCAGCAATTATTCCGCTGCACTATAAAAGAAATGTTCGCCTTTAGAGGAAAAGATGGCCACTCCTCTTTCATTCTCTACTACAACCAACTGCCCCAACCGTTACCTTACAGCTCTTCAATCTCCCGTCTATACCCCTCTCTCCTAATTGGATCCACATCACTCAATCACCAGAGAACGTAATGTGGCTTGTCAAGTGCTCTGCAGGAAAATAGCTCATTCCCCTTAAAGGGCCCCTAACAGGAACACAGTCCGTAATACAAAACCTAATGGGATTGCTAGCCCTTCTCAGTCTGCTATAAAGAAAAGTGATTTTATTGCTGTTTTTTCCTCTTACTTTCTGTCCCAGTAACCACACAGGATATGAGGGGAAACTTTCCCAATGAGGTCATGCACAGCAATGAACACTTGCCAGGATTTCTTTAAATGTGTATCCTTGTTGAATAGCATCCATCCGAGAGGAAACATGTTTTGGCTGGGGTTCTACAGGTGGTGTTGTAATTTCCTTGTGAAGTTTGCTATGTTGTAATAGGAATAAAAGAATACATCTACTTGCACTGTCAAGCTGCTGCATTGAGGGACCCAGCAACCTGTCACACAGATGCTCTGATTTTATCTTGAAAGCTGGAAGCTTACATAAAAAGCAGACACTTCACAACATGAAGCCTTCACAAGCACTCTGTGTGGCAGATCAATGTGCCGGCAAAGCAAGAAATGTGTAGAGGTGACCTGCACTAGTCTGCTCTTCATGCTAATGCACTTAACCATATTAACTGTGACAAAACAGATATTCCATGTTTGCTCATTAACAACAGTTCAAGGTCATCAATATAGCAGTAATTTCTCCTCACTCCACAGCAAGGACTAGCACGTGAAGCAGTTGCAAAACAGTCATTTAAAGAGTGAATACATTTTGAATGCATATGTTTTAATCTGCTGCAAGAACTAATAAACTAGCAAAGTACTGCATTTTAATATGAGCTAATTTGCGTTGCTACATGTTCTGTCTAGTTTTCTTATGACTCCGTTATATTGCATTTTGTGAAGTACAGAAATAAAATCCTAATAACCACATTTCATCCATATTCTGTTTAGGCCTGATCTTGGAATGAGGGCTAAGTGGGAACAAGGCATAGTGCATGTCAAACATGGAGAAATATTCACATATGTAAACCAAAGTAACTTGCATTTTAAAATAATCTACAGACCTCAGAAAGCCACACTTTAAATCAGGAATGTACATATATATGCATATATAGTATCTTTTTGTGTTGATGTGTGTTTTGTACGTTCCATGAGGAACGTTCCAATAGGATGTGCGGGATCCCTTGTGTGTTTCTGTACCTTTTAAGGAGGTTGGGCGTCCTTCTGACAAACCTGCACCCAATTTGAAATCTTCTGCCCCCATGTGCTCCAAGATGGAGACTCTCATAGTTTAGAGTTAGGACCGCACTATAAGAGGTGCCTTGGCGCGGCAGTGCAGCTTACACATCCTCGGCTGAAGACGTGTATCCAAACCTCTGTCATTATCCTTAGTGGTGAGACATGTTGTTTTACATGCTGGTTTTGTAAGCGTGCCATGATGCCTTTCTGCTGTCCATCTACAATTGGCCACCATCCCAGATAGCAAGCAATTGAGCTGCAAGTTAATAAATGACTTGCAAAACTATTGCTAGACTTGCCAAGCTTCACAATTTTGTTGCACAATTACAGCAAGTCTGCATTGCAAGTCTCCAGATCAACGTGCTTTGCAAAAGTGCTGTACACTTGCAGAGTTCTTGCTAAGACCTGCAGCAGCCAAGCAAATTTGCTACAAATTCAAAAAGTGTAAACTAGAACTTGTGCTGCAAGTGCTCTGCAAGTCTACAACTTGCCAGGAATAAGTGCAGCAAGTTAAGAATTACAATTTAACCCTGCCACAAGTTTATGGCAAGTTATCCTTGCTATCTGGGATGTGAGTTGGCCCTTCTTTCAGTGTCCACCAATGTACAGGGGAATTTCTGAACTGACTGGTAATGTAAGGGGTCCATTTACCACTGACAACTAATGTGAGGGGACCCTTTTCCACTGACCTGAAATTTGGGGGAGGTCCTTCTTCCCCTGACCATCAATGTAAGTGGGTAGTTCTACACTAAATCACACGATCAGTCTTAGGAGGATATTCATAAAGTAGTGAATGTGACTTTCACCATTCACTGGTGGTGAATTTATCACTGATATTTAAAACACACGCAACAGGAAGATTAGCCTGTAGTAAATGTTTGCTGAAAGTCAGATTGACTGCTTAAAAAAAAACCACCTTAATGTTGTAATAACATACATAGTATTTGAGGTTGAATAAAGACATAAGTCCATCAAGTCCAACCTATTGCGTGTATGCATTTATGTTTGAGCTGGTGTGTATGAGTCCATGTGTGATTTTGCTCTTAGCAGCACCTGTATCCCTGAATGTTACGGTCTCCAAGGAACTCGTCCAAGAGTTTCTTGAATCATTCCACACTCTTAGCTGAAATCATTTCCTGCGGCAGTGAGTTCCAGACCTTAACCGCTCTGTGAAGAACCCCTTGCGCCCCGTGTGTTGAAATTTCTTTCTACCAATTTTTGGTGGTGCCCTCTGGTCTTTGTTACGGAGCTAACCATAAAGAGTTTGTCAATAATGTTGCTGTCACCATTGAACAGTTTATTCAAGAAAATCATGTCCCCCTTAATCTCCTAACCTCCAAAGAGAACATATTTCATTTAAAAAAACCTTGTTTCATAGCTCAGGTCCTCAAACCCCTTAATGAGTTTGGTTGCCCTCCGCTGGACTTTTTCCAGCTCAAGGATATATTTTCTTAGTACCGGTGACCAAAACTGGACCGCGTACTCCAGATGTGGCTGAACCAGTGATCTGTAAAGTGGCAAAATTATAGACTTGTCCCTGCAATACATTCCCTTCTTAATGCAAGACAGGACTCTGCTTGCTTTGTTTACAACAGCCTGGCACTGCGAGCTATTCTTCAATCTGCGGTCTACAATGACCCCCAAATCCTTCTCCATTTCCGACTTCCCTAGTGCCACCCCCATAAGTGTATAGTCCATTTGCCTATTTTTAACTCCATTTGCCTATTTTTAACTCCAAAGTGCATTACTTTGCATTTATCGACATTGAACTTCATCTGCCATACAGTTGCCCATTCCCCGATTTTATCCAGGTCCTCCTGTAATGTTACAATGTCTAAATCTGTGTCTATTACCCTCGCAATGTTAATATCATCAGAAAAAACTGAGACATGGCTATTTACTCCCTCCCCGATATCAATAATAAACAAGTTGAAGAGCATGGGGCCAAGCACAGAACCCTGGAGCACGCCACTCATGACCTCATACCAGTCTGAAAAGGTGCCATTAATCGATACTCTTTGTACACGTTCCTGTAACCAGTTTTCTATCCACTTGCACACTATTTCCGCTATGGCGATAGACCTTAGCTTGTTTAACAAGCGTTTATGTGGCACGTATCAAATGCTTTGGAAAAGTCCAGATACACTACGTCCACCGGCCTCCCTCCATCCAGATCTCTACTTACCCCTTCAAAAAAGGTTAGCGGGTTGGTCTGGCAAGAACGATCCTTCCTAAATCCATGCTGGTTATCAGTTGTTATGCCATTAACCTGAACAAATTCCACTAAGTAGTCCTTAATAATTCCCTCTAACAGTTTGCATACTATGGATGTCAGACTGAGTAATGGTTTCCTATTATGACACTGAGGCTGATTAACTGATTATAGTGAAGGATGACTTAACAGTCGTTTTAAATGTGCTGCCAAGGCAATAGACCACATGTTATCTACAGAACAAGTCAAATAAGGATTTATTGTACTTTATTGTTGAGGTCGTTCAATTTTTATTTATTTTTTTACCTCAACAAGCTTAAGTTTTGTTTTAAAGATGGGAGTTGTATTGGCATGATCCAAACCAAAGTTTAGGCATGAGGCTGGTTAATAAAACCAGCAATAATTAGCCTGCGGAAATGTAAAGCTTGTAGGTAGGACCGGAATAGGGGAACTGATGCTCAGGCACAGCCCAAAAATGGTGCCCCCCTTGGCCCTTCCATTGCTTAACTGACAAGACATTAAATATCAATAAGTAACTCCCTTTATGAGGGAATGTATTTTCAAATGTTTTTTTTTCATGTAATATCATATTATGGCCACTAGATCTCTGTATGTCCCTTTTGCAAAAAAGCAAAACAATGGTTTTTACCTGCCTGCTAACAAGTTTCCTTTGATTGTACACTGAATCACACATGCAAGCTGAGCGTACAATTTCAGTATTCCTTGAGTTCCGGGAGGAACTCCCATTCGCAAGACTTGCGTTATAATTGCATAAAGAAGGTCTGGAAGCAGTGAAAATAGCTTTTAATATTGTAGAAGATATCTTAGATATACAGAAAAAAAAATTTCCAAAATTCCAAAATGCCCAGATTTTGCTTTGACCTGTAACTTTTTCTGTCACAAGGATGATCCCATCTTCCAAAGACGCGAAAACTTGATTGTTTAAATGATTATTCTTGACATTATATACATATAATTGATTTCTAATCAGTAATGATTGACATATTTATGTGATTTTCACCATTTTGTAGATATTTATGATATCTCTATTTAATGGGGTTTTATGTACACTTAGGTGACTGGCAAGTATTCAAATGTATAGTTTAGATAGAGGCGCTGTCTTACTTGTTTATTTTAATTTTATTGATATTAGTTTGGGATTGCATAGCTGCTTAGTTAGGTTATATTGGTTCCTGAATTCCATATTAATTTGTCTATCCCTTGTAAAGGCATACATCTAGAAATCTAAAGGTTTGGTGAGTTTTCATCCACATGGGTGAAAAGATGGAGGTGTAAGAATTAGAAGGAAGAGGAATTGAAAGCTTAAGCTTAAAAAGGTGGTAATGAAGCACTGGCACTTGTAATATTATTCCGAGAAATATTTTGTGCATTATCTTTTGATGTGGAAAGGATGGACACTGGAAATGTGCGATTTGTTTCATTCCAAATGTAAAATTGTTAGGAATTTCTACATATTTCGAAAAAAACAAAAAACAAATCTGAACATATCCGAAGGAAAAAAAATTCAGATGCATCCAAATTTTTTTTCCAATGTCATTCGGAATGAATTTATGTTGATAAATGTTAAAGAAAAACAAAACAGCATGGAGTCCCCTTCCCAATTTATACCAAACCCTTTAGGTCTGGTAGGAATTTTAAGGGGGTTTTTTTTTTTTACTATATAATCAAAAAAGGAAAAGAAAAAAAAAGTTTCCCTACATGTTATAAAACATTTATTTTTACCCATATTTTTGGTAAAACATAAAAGTCGGGGTCACGTCGGGTAAATAGACACCAAACATGTCAAGCCTTAAAATTGCGTGCACCCGCGAAATCGCAAAAAAATGCCCATAGGCGATGCTTAAAACGCTTTTACTGCTCATCAGTTTAGTGTTATCGGTGATTGATGGCCCTAAAATCATTGCTCTCACTCCGACGTTTGCGGCGATATGTAACATGTGCGGCACAATCGGCGTTTACGCACGTAGGTGCACCCTACGCATATCTGAGTGTGTATGTGGTGGGCGGGGACTTAAAAAAATTGTTTTCTTTTTAAAAATTTGTATGCTTTATTTTTTTTATGATTCTTTAATTTTTTGTATTACTTTTTTTTTTGGCACAACTTTATTGCTATTACATCGGGGGCTAAGAAGCCCCCGATATAATAGCCGATTTACATGACAGGTCCTCTTTATGGAGACATCAGGGGTCTCCAAGACCCCTAATGTCACCTAGGGACCCCCAGAGAAGCTGATGAAGCAGAGAAGGAGCTGCGGGGTTTGCGAACCATATTGAGAGGATTGGCATGTTATTGCCATTGTCTGGAGGAACCAGACGGTGGCCCTAAAGATTGAGGCCGGAGCAGCAGTGCTGCAAGAGAGACAGATGTCGGTGAGCCCTTATCTGTTGTATGCTACAGCGAGCTATTTATGTTGGATTTCATGTTATCTACCGTTTTGAAAGCAAATAAACTGCATCTGACTTGCACCTCCGGTCTACAGTGGAGTGTCCTTGTTACAACACACATATACACACACCACACACACAGTTAATATACTGTATAAATTAGTGCTGCAGCTTTAGGTTAATGTCTCTGTTAATGTTAGAGTATTCTTTTCAGCCATTTTACTATTTGATAATGCAAATTAGTAGGTTCATCAATGACTGTCTCCCATATGTCTGTATATCCATCTAAAGAATTGTCAGCCAAAATGAGTTTGTCCATCAGTATCTGCCTACCTACCTGTTGATTTACAGTAGCTGGGTCTGTCTGTCTACGTTATTACCTTTCTCTGTGTTATTTCCAGGCTTACCATCAATACCAATCAGAATTCCTATCTTATGTCTGTCTGTAACCGTGCTAGTCTGTCAATAATGGTGGTCACGGCACTACTTCCCATATGTGTGTGAGCCAGTCTATCTGTTCATCAATGCCAGAATATTCAACATTGTCTGTGGTTTTCTCAGTGTTAATCAGTATATCTGTGTCTGTCTGTGTATGTATGTATATCCATCTGTCTGTGTCACTACCAGTATGCCAGTGTTAATCATTCTCATAGTGTAAACTAGTCTGTCTTTCTGCCTGTCTGTATTCATGCCAAGTCTGTCCATGTGATAATTACTATTTCAAACTGCAGAACAAATTCCACTTGAAAAAAATGAATTTTAAAGGATAAACTGAATTATAAAATGTATGATTATGGCCATTCTTTATATCTTTTCATTATGGTTTCATACATACAGTATACATAGGTGATTAATGCAGGACTGCCTAACATGCTCGGGGTGGTAGATATGCATATCGGGTGAAGAGGCAGCAGAAGCCTTCTGTGCTTGCTGATCTATGATTTTAATATGCTCTTCCGGTTTCTTCAGCATAAGAACATTTGTTACAGCACCATGTACTGCACAACCACTTGCAGAGACGAACAGCATTTTCTATGTTTTTTCTACTGCTAGTTATTGTTAGCATGCGGCCAATTCTATGGGATTCACCAGGACTCACGAGAAAACCATTGTTATCTGTACTAAAATACAATAAGATTTTTGTGTTACTAAGAAGCCGAGGTAATGTACATAAATGTATGTGTACCTGTATGAATATATACACACACAGTACATAGACAAACACACTGAAAGGTTTTGCTCTGTAAGGAAATCTCAGTGGAGACCTAGCTTGCTTCATGTGGAGTGTGGAATAAAGTGCTCCCCCCTTATTCTGAACTTCTCCCTTCCAACATGTTAGAATAACAGGGAGCTAGCTCTGTATCCTTCAACAAAGCATCAGGGCAAAGAATTGCCATGGCAACCCGGAGTAAGCTGACAATGAGAATGCACAGCTAAACAAAGCCACGTGAATTAAAGAGAATTCAAGACACAAATGTATAGAAATATATAATCCACGGGTTAAATGTCATCACAAGTGATAATTTCCTGTACCGTCTGACAAAATCTGTTACACTACATGTCCTAAAACTGGAGATGCTATGCACTAGAAACTGCAAGATGATCTGCAAATGCCGACTGTACAGCTGCAGAACTACTGTATCTGTGCAAAAATGTTTTTCTTTTAATCTTGACTCTCTCCTTGAACGGTGCAGCAGCTTCACTGGCCTTGTATGGAAATTGTATACATAAAGACAGACAAGCTGCAGCAAAGACAGTTTTCAACTAACAGCTTAGCACCCATATTGCTGCAATGTGCAGAGAAATTACAATTCCTTGCTTATTCATTGTTTAGCAAGAGATACCCAAAGTCACATCTACATTGACAATTTGTGTGAAAATGATGGAAAAAGTTTTTTAAAGAGGACCTTTACCCATATCTTCAAAATAATAACAAAGGTACCTTTAGAAAGGTTTAGTAATTACAATCTACAAACACATATTTCTATTTAATTGTCGGCTTTTATTTTTTGTATATGCAGGTTACTAGGTCTCCCTTTACTTCCTGGAACTCTGGCACATGTGACTAGGACATGTGACCATGCACATCATCTCAGGGAGGAAAATGCATTTCACTGAGATCTCGTGAGATTTCCCAGCAATGCTCTGCTGATGTAACCTTCCCAGGAAGCCAGGAAGTAGAAAAAAAAGAAATTGGAAGTAAAATAAAAATATGTTTGTTTAACCACTCCCGGGTCGCAATACATCTTTATACGGCGGCCCGCAGAAGTGGTTAAAACAAGAACACTGCTGCTTGTTCTTGGTGTCGTTTTTAACAGCCGGCGATGGCTGTTAATGTACAAGCGATCCGGCGTCTATACAGCTGCCGGATCGTTTTTACCGAGCAGCGATGTGCGGAATTTGGCTTCCCCGGGCTCCACTGTACCTGCCTGGCCCTGGGACCGGCTAGGCGGGTCTCCCGCAACAATCGGAGAGAGATTCAGCGGCTTCCAGCCACTGATCTCTCCTCCGATCACTGTACCTCGAAGTGATGTGTATTACATAACTTTCGGTGTCACTATTTTCAGTCTCCGGCTCGTAGAGACAGGAGATGAAGCTGGGGAAGCAGATCTCTGCTTCCTCAGCTTCTTTGGGGTCCCTAGGTGACATTAGGGACCCCAAAAGTGTCCCCTATGGCAAATTTTGGGTATTTACGTTTTTTGCGGCTTCCTGCGTGAACGTAATTTTAAGGATTGACATGTTTGGTGTCTATTTACTCGATGTGACCCCGTCTTTTATATTTTACCAAAAAATAGGGTATTATATTTTGTTTCTGTGCACTACATTTTAATTGTTTTTTTTATCCTAAAAATACTGTTTTGATAAACATTTGCGCGAATACCAGGCGACATAAAAAATTGCAACTAGCATTTTTTTTTAATTCTATAGCGCCTCTGCTTTCAGAACATGTATCATTGTTTGGTGGTTTGAAAATTTATGTGTGGCTTCGCCTGCATGGCAGCGTCATCTATTCCTAGATATTTGACAAGATTTGTGAATGCAGAAACTACAAGTCCCGTCTGTCACCTTGGCAGGAAGTGAGCTGCTATTTTTCATTAGTAATTCCATACAAAAGCTAGATTTTTCAGGCTACTGCTTATATGCAATTATCATTTGTAGATGTTATCTACAAGATAGCAAATCTACACTTTTTAAATTCAGGTTCGCTTTAAGCTGGTCTAATGAAGCAAAGGATAAGCAGCTTCTGAGTAGGACATAATCAATAACTAATTTAGTGGCATATTTAACATTTTAAGGTAGCAGTTGGCATCTGTGTTGGGAACAGTTTTAATACTTTAATAAGCTTCAAGTTATATTACATTAAAATGGATAAGTGTACCTTAAAAGTAAATTAAATTAATAGACATAACATTTAAAAAGAACTTTGCAATATACTGGTATTTTTTGGCCTTTTTTAAATTCAACTTCAGGATCATCGGTAGTAGTCACTTTTCTTCCCCCTAACAGGGTTATTCACGAAGGAGCCGAAGGATCCAGACGTAGCTTCGGCTGATCTTTCGGCTCTCTTCGGCCACTGGAGCCCTTTGGTTCACTCAAACCGAAAAGCTGCTGTACGGGCTGTTCACAAAAGCCCGTACAGCAGCCAAAGGTGGCCGGGCGGCTCAGCCGAGCCGAAGGCATATGCTTCGGTTCGACTGAGCCGAAGCGGGGCGTACAGCTGGCTCCGCCCAGTTGTAATGACGGATCAGCGTCCGCAAATGTCCTGGGGACACTGATCTGTCATTAAACAATAACAACTGGGCGGAGCCGGCCGTGACGTCATGGCTGGCTCTGCCCAGTTCTTGTTCATTGGCCGGGACCTGCTAGAAGACTCTACCAGGTGCCGGCCAATAGGAAACAGTTGGGCGGTGCTAGCTGTCACTGCTAGCTACGCCCAATTGTTGTTTTTTTTATTTTTTTCATTTCTATTTTTAACCCCTTCGGGGCTGTTTAAACTTGTAAAGCCGACTGTCGGCTTTACAAAAGAAGCGATTCTGGCGACTTACCTGTCGCCAGATCGCTTCTGTGTCCCGAAGAAGGGGCCGCCCCCGCTGGACTCCCCCGCCGTGCTTCCCGGGCTCCGTTGCTCCTCCTACGGGCCCGGGACCGGCGTCCTTGGTGTCCGCGGGGAGCTGGGGAGGAGGTCGACAAACTTCCGTTCATCGATCCCCTCCCCGTTCTATGGGTTCTATGCGATCTGCACTTCAATAGCTTATTTCCAGTGTAAAGGTGACACTGGGGGTCTTTTGGACCCCCAGCATCACCTTAAAGAGTACCTGTCACCACCATCTGCTATCACATGGGGGGGCTTGTAAGCCCCCCCAGCACGCAATTTGTAAACTGGGCATGTTGGGTATCGTTTTACTCATTGTAACCTCATCTTTTATATTCATTAAAAAAATGGGTATTTTATTGTGTTCTGGGGCATTTAATTAAATTTGTCACTAAATTTTGGAGTTTAATAAGGAGTTGCGCTAATATTGCGCTACATAAAAATTTGCAACTACCCCCATTCTATAGGGTCTTGGCATTCAGAAAATATATAATGTTTGGGGGTTTAAGTAATTTTCAGGCCTAAAATGTGGAATATAACATGCGTGCAAAAAATGGAAAAAAAGGCCTCAGTCATGAAGGGGTTAAATATATTTATTTTTTACTTTTGCTATTTGTTTACATTTAAAAAATATATTTTTTCAACCTTTTTTTTTATTTTTAACTATTTTCACTCACTTTCTATTCTGCTCGGTAACACGGAGGTACCAAGCAGAATAGCTGAGTCGAATGCTGCTTGGCGGCATTTGGCTATTCACTCACTGCCATTCGGCCCCTATGAGTATAGGGGTGAACGGCAGCAAGCGAGCTGCCGGAGCTTCGGCTCAGCCGATCCAGATGCTGGATTGGCTGAGTTGAATCCTTCTGCACTTTGGCTCAGACGAACATGCAGAGCATGTTCGGCTGACCGTGGTGCAGCCGATGTATGGCTGATTTCAGACGATACACGGCTGAAATTAGCCGTACTGAGCCGGAGTGAATAGCCGAACGTAGTTTGGCTCACTTCACTTCGGCTGGGTTATTCACTCGGCTGCCTTCAGCAGCTTTGTGAATATCCCCCTAAATCTTCAGTCACCACAACCTTCACTCCACTAAAGCTATACAAATAGGTACATAAATTAACCCAATAGGGATGAAGAAATCTTTCTTACCCAAAATACAATGGATGAGAGCAGCAAGGATCAATCAGAGAATCAGAGATGTATGTACTACCATTGAAGGTACACAGTCGAACTAAAGGGCTGCTGTAGGAGCTACTCACAATAGCTTCTACAGCAGCTGAAGGCAGCTGAGCAGCTCGGCCGAGCCGAAGGCATATGCTTCAGCTCGACTGAGCCGAAGTGACAGCCGAAGCAGAGACAGCCGTGATCTCTAGGCTGGCTCCGCCCAGTTGTAAATGACCTGGGGACGCTGATCTGTCATTAAACAATAACAAACGGGGCGGAGCCAGTCGTGAAGTCATGGCCGGCTCCACCCAGTTGTTATTCATTGGCGGGGACCTGCTAGAAGACTCTAGCAGGTGCCGGCCAATAGGAAACAGTTGGGCGGAGCTAGCCGTCACCGCTAGCTCCGCCTAATTTTTTTTCTTTAAAATATATATTTTTTTTTAAAATGTTTAATGTTTTTAAAATCATTTTGCACATTTTTTTTTTAAATTTTCACTTATTTGCTTCTCTGCTCAGGTAACAAATACAGACCAGTATCTCACTTAAATGCACCCTACACAGATGCAGGAAGCAATGCTTTTGAACACATTTAAGTGAGATACTGGTCTGTATTTGTTACCTCTATGAATAAGCCTGCGGGTGAAACACGATTAAGATATGTTTTATAACTTGTCCAGTTGATGTTCCATCCAAGATTGGTCAAGCGGTAGGTTTCTGGCCATCCCAAAAGAGATATTATAATCATCCCATCCAGTTAAAAACATCCCATTAGTCAACTATCATTCACGTATGAAAGTTTATTTATCAATTAGGCAAATCAAATCTAAGCTGTAAACCTAATGTATCTTACCCGTAGCTTCTGCAAGAGATCATCTCGCTCACTCTCCAGTTCTGTGAGGTCTGGTCTTTGTCCTTTCAGATGGAGTATCTCCTATAGCCAGAGTGAAGGAAAACCATTATATCTCTATATACAGTATATGGACTACAATCTGTATCAAAATATTAACTGCCTTAGAAATTCAGACACTTTGTACTTGCTGGTTGCATTAGGTTAGCCTCTTCTTTCATACCTAAATAAAACATACTTCTAAATGCTAATTTCCTATGTTATAACACAGGCATGGTCCACCATGCCAGTGATGTCCACTGGCAGTACATAAAAGTTTTGCTCAGTGCACTGACACTGTGCTTGAACAACTGATTCCTTTTGGTTTTTATGCGCCTAAGTACCCTGTTCTATGAAAGCAGACTATTGATATGTTTTTTAATCCAGCCCATCCATGGGTTCCTTCTGTTGTCTGGCTGCCATCAGTTTGAATCTTCATCTGCCCTTACCTTTGCTTATTTCTGGACTATACTATTGATGAGTCAGTCCTTAAATTCAGATGCCTATCACTGGTTGCCCAGCAAATTACACAACAACATCCAAATTCACTAAAGGAATTAGGACATTGATTCCTGTGTTGTACCCCTGCAACACCTTTCTCGCCAAGTCAGTTTCAAAAGGCTAAGCAGAATAACAAGAATAAAGTTCTCCAAGGTCAGCTCTTCCCTTTACATGACTCCAATCATCCATGTTTTCATATATATCCATGGCTTTTCTAAACTTTTATCAATCTGTGTCACTACCATTGGTATTGCAGGGTGTCTACTTAAGCCTGTAACATGTACATATGATTAAGTATTTACCTCTTCTTTACTCTTTAGTAGGCTTTCCAAATCCCGCAGTCTTTCAGTAAGGTCGCTTTCTTGGTCTGTATCTGTCAATGTGGACTGGGACTTTGACTCCAATTCTGCCACCTGTAAGATAATTATACATAGGGAGAAGCTGTGGTTATATGTTATATAAAAGAAAGGAAACTGCTAGAACCAATCTCATCTATGGCTGCTTTAGGGTTTGTGATAATGGACTTTGGTGCTGTTAACAGGTGTGAACTTCAAGTCCATGGGAAAGCAAATCCTGCTTAAAGCAGGTCTAATGAAGGTCAGAAGGAGGTCAACTTTTAGATTGTAAGCCCTTAGGTGCAGGGCCCTCCTTACCATCTTGTCTTGAATTGTATTGTGATTGTAGTGTCTTCCTAATGTAATGTCCAAGAAGTAGATAATCCAACTATTTAATAAACCATACCCTCATTTGATTTATTACAATCATGCCAATCCTATCTTTTACAGCAGAATTCCCCCACTGCAGGTTTCTCTCCATTTTATCCAGCTCTACATGCTTGCATATGTAATACAATTGACCAAAGCACATTAGTGGTGTATTTGTAACAATAAAGGTTCCTGGACCACATTTTTCTAGATAAAATGAACCTTCTTGTCAAAATTGCAATATAATACAGTTGCCAGCTCCCAGATAACACAACTGCATCTCATAGGATATTGGACTTAATTTCCAACATCTAGTACACAAGTACACAGTGAATCTAATTCCAGAAAATGCAAAAGCAGATGAAGCCAAAAATCATTTTGTAAAGATGTTATGTAGCCATACTTGTGAACATTTTCAACCTAAATTCTAAAACAAAATAGCTTATGTCTGTTATCTTTGCAGACATGTATCTCTCAACAATCTGACACTCACAGGAGTTATAATAAATACCTACTTTACATTTGTTTTTGCCCTCTATACTTCCTAGTTTGGAAGTTAAGCAATAAAATGACATTTATTCTCAATTGTATTTTAATTAGCCTGACAAAAGGGACCCTGTGTCTTTGCTTGTTGCTTGTGATTAGCTCTAGTTAGCCATTAAAGGTATAACTCTCAGTTACTTCTATCTATCTATCTATCTATCTCAGGGGCGTCCTGAGGTTGTGTATCACCCGGAGCGGAGAAGGGGGTGACACCCCGCTGTGATGTCATCGCGCATGCACGGTTATCTTATTGACGCCTGCCGGCAGCCATCTTGGTTATGGACGCCGAAAGAGAGGAGGGGACATTCACACGGCGGGATAAGGTATGCCGCCGGGTCCCCTCCTTTCTCCTGACACTGTCGGGCTCTCGGTCCATGACCGAGTGCCCGACTTTTCGTAGGGAGGGGTGAAACCAAAATGACTGTCAGTCATTTTGGTGTCACCCCTCCAATGGTGGCACCCCCGCACCCCCCTTGTGACGCCACTGCTATCTATCTATCTATCTCCATCCATCCAGTCTATTGTAATATGGCTGGAAGATAACCATTTCCATATACAAGAAGCTGAAATTATATTTGGTATATTTTGAAGGACGGCTGGATTCACACCACTTGCAATGACATGCATTTTTTTAAGCATTGCATCATGTGCATTTTTTCCACTGCAGGAGCCATGTTCTATTTTCACCCAGTGCAGCACAATGTTATAAACTGGCCCTAGTGTAAACAATGGATTTCAGCTTTTATTGCGTTGGACCTGCATAGAGAAATCCAACCCGATGCATATGGATTAGGAATTATGAAGTCAAAAAACAACTGCCCTAATAAGCAGCGCAAGGTTAAATTGCAGTTTGTTGTATAATTTTTTCACATACCTGTGAGCACTGATGCAAACTAAGCCTTGCTGGTATTAAGCTGATAAAAAGCCTATAGAAATTACCATTTCCAGTCACTACAATTAGGGCATACTGCCAGGCCAGCAGCATAAAATAATTTCCTCTGGTAGCAGGCTTACTAGAGATTCGGTGTTAAAGTTGCTTACATGAAATCTCAATGCTTCTTATAAGCATGACTTGCATTAAATAAAAAAATTTGACTTCTTGTGTTAAATGCTAACAGCGTGGGATAGAATCCTGCCTGGACTCATGCTGGCAGATAAACTTGAAAGTGTGACATTGAGGAAAAGCTATGAAAAAAAAGCTAACAAGGGGGTCTGCCTGTCCCTGATGCAGTACTGGTTTTCTACTTTAGTTGGTACAGATTACTCTACTTTTCCTTTCTTTGTGTTGTCAATCTAGTTAAAGTATGTCCACTTTTCAGAGTACAGGCTGTATTTTACACCCACACAATATAGCAGCCACCTTTTAAAAAGTCCAGTGATTTTCAAGCATGCTAAACATAACTGTATTTTAAAGGGAACACAGCTGGGAAGATTAACCATACAGGTTATGGTGAGACGGGGCTAAAGCAATTGTACCACCCTACTGTACAGAGTGCTATTAAATTTAGTGTTATCAGATTGTAGGTGGTCTGATGCTGATTTGTAGTCTGGGTTAATTTGGTTTCCCCTAATCAATCTGTCATTGTTTGCACCTCTCTGCTGCTAGGTGTACTACAGGGTGTACCCTGGTCACAGAACAGAGCAACCAATGAGGGACTGCTTTGAGTGACTATCCCTCTCCAGTCAATCACTGTTAAGACAATGGTCAGTGGTGCATGGTGGGGGAGGATATAAATACTTGGGGTGGACCACATGAGCTCTCTCTTCCTCCCCTGGGCCCTGCCTGTGGGGAGGCTGCCATGGATTGTCTGATATGGCTGGGCCTGAAGCCTGGGGACTAGCCATGTGATTACCGTGGTGACCGATAGCAGCAGATCCAGTGGTTTCTACTGATGACAAGGACCAGCAACTTCTACCTCAAGTATTGCTGTGTCAGGTGCTCTACCTGCTGTGCATGGAAGCAGTAACTACACTCTGCAATGTAATGGAGACCACATCTGCCTGGATGATCCTAACCCCCCTCCTCTCTCCCTGAATTTCTGCAAAATGTTCTCAGCATCATATCTACAGTCTGGACATCACTTCAATCGATTACTCAAGAGAGCGGTAAGTGCTAATGGGCAAACGAAAGTAATATTATCCCTAGGCAAGAATAATTTGGAGTTGCCGTAACCCATAACAACCGACCCTAGTACTCAAGGTGTGCTGGCATGCTGTGGATCCATAGTAGAGTTTCTTATGGAGGAAACACAGGGAGACCCGCTAGTTCTATTACTGTAGAGCCACCCCTTAGGAGCCTCTGGTAGTGTTATCCTGTGCTGGGATATCGCTGACCGAGTAAGGGGGACGCTACACAATCAAAAAGCCTTTACCCTAATCAGTGCACAGCACCCTGCATGCTACAGAGAGATCACTACAAATAGTAACCAAATGTATTTACTAATCATATAAAGCATGATATTACAGTGTTAAAGTGTATCTAAAGCCAAAACTTTTTTTAGTTTTGGATCGAGTGGGTAAATATTGAACCTTTTGTCAGGTTTTTAGTGTGCGCCTCAGGGGAGATTCACCCTTTCTATTTGCCCTGAGAAACCTTGTCATAGGAACAGAAACTGATAGTAAATACAAAAAAAAAAAATCTTCATTTGTCACAGGACATGAACAAAGCTGAGGAAAAAAATCTCCCAATGGGGACATCCAGGGGCTGACTGGCGTCTTTTGGCCCAGGGGGCAAGTACGACCAGAGGCCCATGTTGCAGTGACTCGGCCCCACTTTGGCAGCTCAGTGAATAACCCCCTCAGTGATAAAGGAGTACTCTGTGTGTCATGAGGGGGTAAAACAAAAATTAACTCCTGAGGGTGCAAAACAAATCTGCAGCTTAAAGTGACATTAAACCCCCAGATTTTTTAACATAAACCAATACTGTAATGTGTGCCTTACTGTAATCCATGGCAGTTTCCCTTCTCTTTGCTGCTCTTCCTTTTAAATCCTCATGTCTTCTCATGCTTGGGGAGAACTTCCCTTTTCAGCTCAGGGCCTCTTCCTGTAGTGCTGGCTCAGGTTACAAGCCTATAGAAACGTATACACAGACACCGTGTACCCATTCCTGAGACAAGGCAGTCTGCTGCAAAACAGAAGTTCTGCCCAGCAGTGGCGTAACCAGAGTTCTGGGCGCCCGGGGCAGAATTTTTTTTTCGCCCCCCC
>NW_017308670.1:45322-56104 GCF_000935625.1 Nanorana parkeri
CAAGGCAGTCTGCTGCAAAACAGAAGTGCTGCCCAGCATGAGAACAGATACAGATTTAAAAGGAAGAGCAGCAAAGAGAAGGGAAACAACCATGGATTACAGTAAGGCACACATTACAGTATTGTTTTATGTTAAAAAATCTGAGGGATTAATGTCACTTTAACTGCCGATAATCACCATAAGGGTTAATTTTATAGTGATCTACTTTTTATATTTTGTTTTTTACATTTTAAAATATCTCTGGGTCAATGCAACAGGGAGAGCAGGGGTCATGACTTGTCAATGTGTTTTTAACATTGGTTTAGTATTCAGATCAGACAGTGATTATGACATGTAGTCATTCTCACTACTTTATCTGTGGCTATTAGTGACAGCTAAACCCAGCATACTGTATACTGGGATCAACTGTCACTCAGGGCCATCAGAAGCCCTGCACATATAATAAGAGCTGCCATTAAATGCTTCTGAGAAACAGCATTTATTAACAGCTCTGTACATGCAGAGATCTTATTGATCCGAGCATGTATGGCCTGCCTAAAGGTGCCCATACACTGCTCGATTCTCGTACGAGAATCGCGGGAAATCGAGCAGTGTGAACGGAGACGTGCGACCGTTTCTACTGTACGGTCGCACGTCTTCCGTCGAACCAGCATGTTCGAAAACCAGCCGGGAATCGTACGATTCTCGGCTGGTTAGAATGGTGCTCGGAAGACAAATGCCGAGCGGCCCGTTCAGCATTGCGGTCATGGGAGGGCGGGCTTGCGATGATCGAGAGTGCGATCTGCCTGTCCAAGATAGGCAGATTGTACAGGGATGAGGTCAGGGGCAGGTGAAGCCCCCCCGGCCTGCCCCCTGCCACAAGTACGGTCACCAAGCTATGTATTCATTTGCCCATGGTGGCTGAGACCCTGGTAATTCCACCACTGTAATCCAGCAATAAATTATACAGCAATGCAGAATAATGCCATCAGCTATAGAGGACTACAAATCCCAGCAATACATTATACAGCAATGCAGAATACCATCAGCTATAGAGGACTACAAATCCCAGCAATACATTGCACAGCAATGCAGAATAATGCCATCAGCTATAGAGGACTACAATCCCAGCAATACATTATACAGCAATGCATAATAATACCACCAACTATGGAAGACTACAAATCACAGCAATGCAGCATTCCACCAGCTATAGAGGGCTACAAATCTTAGAAATTCATTATAGTATAATGTAGAGCAGGAGGAATATATATACAATTGGTGGGGGGAATGATTGTGCTGATCCATTCCTGCTGCATGAATTGCGCAACATACTGCTCTTCTGTAGTCAAATCACATGCATCTCATAGCTCTGTAATGCTCATCCTGCTGCTTCAGCACGCTGTTGTGTTTTTGGCCTCTGTACAATAAATTGTGGATTTTCCAGGAGCCAAAATATTATTGTTTTTGGAGAGGTTCAAACCCAAACTGCTATGTAACTAATGTGGGTTTATAGGAGATGGTTGTTTAAAGTGCACCATGAACTTTAGAGTGATGTTATGTCAATTAAATGTATTAGCACTGTATATTCAATACATTGTTTTTTTTATGGAAATACTTTATTAAGTTGTTGATCTATCTTTGGACCACCGAGAAAGTCCCAATAAATTTTTTTTTGTATGTAGCAGAACATAAACCTGCTGTGCACAGATTGCAGGGATCTGTAGTTTTACTTGAAGTTTTTTTTTTTTGCATCATCAATATATCATATATATTTTTGGGACTTAATAACAGTTTGGACTCACTTGATGATTCATCACTTTTATAGATAACCTTTGAATTGATTTGATGCACGTTTACTAATCGATTGCAACAAGGAATTTCATAATAAGGTTTATTTCATTGCACTTTTGCACGAAGTGAAATTTGGTATTTAATATTTAACTGGCTACCACCATAGTATGATAATAGATTATACACTAAAGATTATAAACACCTATATATATTTCTTGATAACACGTAGTTACACATTTGATAGTTCACCTATTGGTGACCCCGAGCGCTGCACATCCATTCATATACATTTTCCAAAGAAATTTGGGGAAATGGAATTACCGCCTCAAATCTGGCCCCCTCTCCCCCCCTGCTAAACGTACTTTTTGCCGAACGGTCTTTCCCCTCCGCCAGTACAGGTGTATTATCTGTACCCCATACTGCTGTCCAGCGCAGCCCCGTGCTATGGATTTTGAATTTCGCACGTAATACATTCAGGTGACCGTGCTGAACAATAAGTGCCTCTTAGCACAGTTAAATACAGTTTTGGTTAAAATAATTTTTTGTTTCATGACAAGCAGATTATCGTCAGAGACAAGTAGATTGGGCCCCCACTTTTGTCTTTTTTATTTTTAAAATATTTCCACAACCCTGCTAATCTATTCATCTACATTGCATGTGGCATATGTTATGTCACGTATTGGGACTCACGGGTATGAACTGGAGTCAGGTATGTGGACCCTTTCCACTACACTGGCAGGGACACTTAGAGAAAAGGGTCCAAGCAGTGTAGGCTGACAACTCCCAGAGCTGGAGTACAAGCAGGGAACAGAGCAGGGGAACTGAATGAGGCAGTGGAAGTCAGCTTAAGTTGGAAGTTCAAATACAAGGCAGGGTGCTGAAATGCTGAGTAGGTGGCATGGGATGCTGAATAGGTGGCATGGGGTCCCCCAGGATGTGGAATCTAAGGGCCAGCCGGTATTCGCCAGAGCTGATGGTGGAGATGGGCTTGGCTGCGTGCTGACCCCAGGTCACAATCCCTAGGTCCACCCAACTCACCTAACAGGTACAGGGTACGAATCAAAGGTTAGGGACAGGCTGAAGACTTCCAGGGACCAAGCGAAGTACAGCGTAGACTGTAGACAGGGATTTCCAAGGACAAAAGGGAAGCGCAGGGCAGCCTGTAGACAGGGATTTCCAAGGACAAGCCAAAGGTTCGGTACACAGGAAAACTTCCAGGAATTCAGGGTAAATCACCAATGGGGACTCAGCAACTAGCTTGGGAAAGCGTTGCTCGGGCCGCGTGCCGTTCGCTGCCCTGAGTTTAAATAGAGACAGGAAGAGGGAAGATCCACAGGATTGGCCACATGCGGACTGCACTGATTGGCCGAGAAGCTGTATACGAAACAGCAGGAGAGGCCAGCCACGTCTAAAGCTGCCAGACAGGTGCAAGTTTAAAACAAAAGGGAACAGAGCGCTCTGTTCCCTTTTGTTTTCTATGTTCGTGGTGGAAGCCCCAGAGCCTTGGATGAGCAGCCCCTCAAGTCTGTGTAAAAAAAACTGTGATAAACTGTTGAAAACTTTGAGTGAGCAACAGCAAGTGGATTGTCCAGCTGGCAGCCATTAGCGCCAAGAGCTAAAGAAAACTTTTTTGCAGGTGCAAGTTTAAGCCAGGTTCAGAGCACATGCTTGGAGGACTAGAAGCACCAGCAACAGCTCAGCTGCAAGTCTGCAGCTGAACTGTGACATGTTAAGCTCCCCAAGGTTACATCCATCCACACTGAACCTTAATCAGTGTGCTGATATCACGTACTTTTGATTTTAAACTCTGTGTATTATCTTTAAAAACAATATGTTGGTATCATGACAAATCACAAAAATTAATATAGAAAAAACTAAACCAAGGTCTATAAGGATTTGTGGGTTTAAGCCATCTGGAACACAAACTTTATTCATGTTTTTCTAGTTGCCGTATTTGCTTTTCATCAACACACTGGTATCTTTCCAGTCACTAAATAGTCTAAAAATGTGAAAAAATAACGGGAGAATAAGAAATCTAAGCTCTTTAAGGACATGTGGGCATAAGTAATTTCTGCCAGAGCTTTATTCACATTTTGTCTCATTTTTTATTTTATCATATTAATGCTATGTTATTCTGATGCAAAGTAGTTTTTGAAAACTACAGCAATACAATGTTCAATTGAATCTAGTCACTGTTTGCTTAATAGATTGGTTCAGTTTTTTGGAGTACTGTAAATATAAATGGTGTTCTGGTATCAATGCTATTAGCAGAAGCACTTTCTGTACTGTTACAAAGTTTGACTGTTACGTCTTTCTGTGATTGTGTATATTTCCTGGATACTTCTGTAAAACATATATCTTAACTGTAGTAAAAAAAAACAGAAATCCCACCAGGCCCAGACATAGACAGGGCTGTCCTAACCAATGTGCTAGAAGATGAGCAGGCCACAAGTAGTACTAAGTAGTACTTAAGTTTTAAGCCATCATTTGACAAGATACCATACAAAACACAAAAATACAAATTCTTATGAAAGTAGCATAGAAGTCTGGCCTCACTAGGCTCCTCCTTAATAAAATTGTCAATGCAATGATATGTGAGTGAGAACAATTATCACAAATATATCAGTTAAATTGTAATGCATAAATATAAACAAGTTACAACCAAACCAAATGCAATAAACAAAAAGATACTATTTTAGTGATCTGTAAACTGGATCCCCTAGTGGCTGCAGAATGCATTTAAAATATCATAGTTAAAAATACACAGCCATCGGAAATGATGGTTCCTAAGCATTGTGGAAGCACTACATGTAATATGAATGGCATCTGACACTCTTACCCTTAGCCGTAGCCTTTCTGCCTCTTCTTGGTATCCAGACAGCTGCTTCTTCCATTTCTCCACATTAGTATTTGCCTCACGCAAAGCGGCTACCAACTTGTTGTTGTTGTCCTGGAGACTGAAGAACTCCGCTTCCCATTGCACTTCGCACACCGAGCTGCGTAACAGACAAGGGACACATGAAATCCTGTGTTTCTTTCTTTCTTTAAACTTAATTTGCCCATAGTTAGCCTCCCATATTTCTCCAACAATATACCAATTCTAAGGGTAAAGTCAGGATTTCTTTAGTCTACTTTGTCTCATTTGAAGAGTCCAATACCAGCAAGCAATACTACAGACTCTCTTTTAGCTTTTGGAACACCATCAAAAGTAAACAGAGACTTTCCAACACATTGGCCTTTTCAAGTTTATATCAATGCAGCACAGAGAAGGAGGAAGTTAGCAATGCAAGAAGATGCTTCCAGCCCTCCTATATCATGGGTGAATAATAGCGTTCTTGGGTTTCTAACCTACCAAATCAATGTTCCCCCTGAGAAGGGTGGTCTGCTCAAAAATGTCCAGACTGAGCAACTTTTATCTCATGTCTATGAACTGCTTATCTGTTATCACTCAGCCTCTGTGTGGTAACATCTAACTATTGTGTGCCCTTTGCATTGCACATACATAACTAGCATATATTAAACTTAGACTAATGGTACCACACACAAATCACACTATGCTTTAAAAATGTTCTATGTCTCCCTACAGCTCAGCACACAATCTGATTACATAATTTCCTTTATATCTGATACCTGCCTGACTGCATATACATTGATTGAATAAATGCAAAATGTAACGTGTATGGTGACCCTAAATGTCGTCACACCTAAGCAATTTTGTTTTTACACTCTGATATTTCTTTCTCTTTTCCAATTAATTCTGTGGTGTAAATATAAAATGGAGAAAAATATAGATTTTGTTTTGTAAAAAAAAAAGGAATTTCTAACTGTGAAATATTGTATGTGATTTTGCTCAGTAAAAGTGACTTCTATAATGCTCTAAGCATAAGTGTACTTTTGCTGGTGTTTAATTAAAGCCCATCTCTGGGGGATATAAAAAAAACTCCCCTTGCAGTGGGGCTTCCCCTGCACTGCAATGTTTATCTGCATGTTAATGTCTTTGGGACCAGTGTAAAGCACTTTTACTTACCTGATTCCAGCTCCCCCAGCAGTTGGTGCTCTAATCGTCTCCTCTATGCTCCGGCTGGTAAACGGTCTCTCAACATTCTCACATATAATACAGGGCTTCGGGCCCTGAACTGTACATGATGACATCAGAGGTCCTCTGACCGCCAAGGTGTAGGTGGGAAGAGGCTTGGGGCACTGGTACTGGAGTAAAAGTCCTTTACACAGGTCTCATAGACATTAACAAGTAGTTAACCCTTACAGTCTGGGGGTTACATCATATACTGTATAACCTTCATAAGCCAACATATATAAAAGGAAAAAGGAAATTGAGTTTAGCATGCTGATCAGTCTAGCTCCAGCTGCTAATTTTCTACTACAGAAAATTTACTGAAATATCTGATTACAGGTAAGTGAGATTAATGTTTTTACACATGAGGCCTGTTCACGCGAGAGAAACTCACTAACTTGGTGGTTCACATTAACATGTCATTTAGTTGATGGATGTTAGCTGGGCCCCTCCATGTTTCTTTACAGGAAATCCCCTGTGGCGTTCTGACCGATCTACAAGCAAGTCAGAAGGATTTAAATAATCAGCCCTCCAAGCTGGCATCTGTTGTGATGATCTTCCATGAGAGTGGGAGGAAGGAATTTCCCAACTCCAGAGCTGAATAGCTGTGCTACCAAGTCAGAGCCAACCTGGTCTCTGACACAGGTGAATTTGTTTGTCCACAGACTAAATTAATTTGTCTCACAATGGCAAAATGTTGTGTTGAAGAGGTCTGAAGAGGAACTGACCAAACAGGACTCTCTCGAAGGAGGCTACCATCAAGCCCCTCTAATGCAGAAATGTAAAGTTGGTTGACTCTTTGACTGTAGAATCCAAGTCTGGGAGCAGACAAACAGGAGCTATTCTTGTAGGTGAAAAACCTGAGATATCTAGAATGAGACCTAGATATTTCAATCGATGTGTCGGCTTCAGTGCTGTTATCTGGAGGTTCAGAATCCAACCAAACCTTTTTAATGTTTGTACTGTCCGCGTTACATAGACAGCCAGCATGTGACAGCCTTAGGGCCTTTAAAAGGGCCAAGACTAGTAACAGCACTGGTGGAAGCAAATGACTGTTCCATTTTAAATGTGACTTTTATTCACAGCTATTGTGGGCTCTTTGAGCTTAGGCATTAACTGAGATTCCTGAAGAACGCCTATTAAGGACTTATGGGTTACCAATTCAGAGAGAACTCCTGCAGCAGAAGGCAACAACGCAATTACAGCTGCAGATACTGTATATCGGAAACTGAGCCTGAAGGGGAAGCTATGAAAAAACGGTTACAGCCCAAAAAATCCTGTATGGCTACAGAGAACTCCCTCCTGGATAAAGCAGAGGAAGAAGCTATTCTGACTCCGATCGTTGTGATAGCGAAATATATCCCTTGCTGAGACCTCTATGCCTGGCCTGTATAAGCAGATATACTCACTGCGGACAATCCTCGTCAGATAGCTGAACTCGTCAATACCGATTCATTCAAAAGAGGTGTTTATTCTTTAACATCAGGTTACAGCAGATGATAGGAACAGCAGATGAACAGTTATAGTATTGTGCGGTCAAAAGATGATGCCTTTCCTACGTACTGTGCAGATTACATATGTGTCCTTGTTACATGTGGCTGTTCACTGTGGCCATGACACAGGAAGTACTGCACACAGGAAGAAGGAAGGGGCGTACACTAGGGGGAAATACGTCATCACATGAGGAATAATTACAGAAAGACATGTATATTACAACAAAAGGCCACTAGATGGCAGCATAGGATAACACATGGATTTAGCTATGAGAAAATAGTTAGGCAAATCACACTATATAAATTCTAACCTATATAACAATGCTAATATTAACTGAGGCTATGCATCTCATATTCTATGCCCCTATTGGGGCGGCACAGGAGCCATGTCTGCTCTTTCTTCTGCTATGGAAAACCCTAAGGAGTGAGTTGACTCAACTAGAGGGCAACAATCCAATGCGCTAAAAAGAGGTGGTGCAATGCTCAATCGCACTGTTTACCTTTTTTTTCCAACTTAATTTAAATGTCACATTGTTCTATTCTTTGTGGTGCAGTGAACTACTGTATATTGCAACATGCTGCAGTGAAAAAAGTACTGCCTGTAGTGATGTGAACTGACTTCACAGTAAACAAGGAAATTTGCATTGTCTAAGAGGGTTATTCACAAAGCTAGCCGAAGGATCAGCCGTAACTCCGGCTGATCCTTCGGCTAGCTTTGGCCGCCAGAGCCCTTCGGTTCAGTCGAAACGAATGGCTGCTGTACGGGCTATTTACTATAGCCTGTACAGCTCCCGAAGCTGGCCGAGCCGAAGGCTTCGGCTCGACTGAACCGAAGTGAAACCCGAAGCGGGCCGATAGGCCAAAAGCCTTGCAACTAGCAGCTGGGCGGAGCCAGGTGTGATCTCACGGCTGGCTCCGCCCAGTTGCAATGACAGATTGGGGACGCTGAACTGTCATTAAACAATGATAACTTGGCGGAGCCCACCATGACGTCAGGGCCGGCTCCGCCCAGTTGTTATTCATTGGCCGGGACCTGCTAGAAGACTCTAGCAGGTCCTAGCCAATAGGGCGGAGCTAGGTGTCATTGCTAGCTCCGCCCAATTGTTTTTCTTTTTTCCATAATCTGAGTAGGGAAACAGAGGTACCGAGCAGAATAGCCGAGCCGAAAGACGCTCGGCGGCATTCGGCTAGTCACTCACTGCCGTTCGGCCCCTATGAGAATAGGCGAACGGCAGCGAGTAGCCTGCCGGAGGTTCGGCTCAGCCGATCAAGATGTTGGATCGGCTGAGTCGAACTCCTTCTGCACTTCGGCTCAGCCGAACAGGCTAAGCATGCTCGGCCTAGCCAAAGCAAGCCGATGTACGGCTGATTTCAGCCATTGTACGGCCGTACAAGCCTGAAGTGAATAGCCGAACACCGTTTGGCTCACTTCACTTCGGGTCGGTTATTCACTTCGGCAGCTTTGTGAATAAGCCTCTAAGTGTTAGGATACCTGCACAGGGCAAAGCTGCATCTGGTGTGAATGGGCCCTTAATGAATGATTTTTTCCAGACAATATCCATGCACGAGCCTGTTGTCATTATGTTAGTAGATAAGTTGGACATGAAGCCAAGAAGCATCAAATTAAGTGTGCTTTCCAGTAAATAATTTACTTAGAAGTTAAAATCCTTTCTGCCATGGTTTATCAGGATGGCCATCAGATTTATACTGGCAATAAGTGTGGATAGTTCCTCATGCTGAAAGAGAAAAGCATAAAATCTTCTAATCCTCTTTGTAAATGCGAGTGATTTACCAAGGTTTCATCAGACTACTCTTCCTCAAAGTAATCAAGTGATTCAGCGCTCCAACTCAAATGATGAATGTTTGAGCACTTTCCCATTTGACCTCTATCAGATTCCAGATTGCTTAACAACACTATCTAAAGAAGAAAGTAAGACAACAATTCTTTAGCTCTTTAAAGGTTAACCTTTATCTGGCAAAGTAAATAGCTTATAAGCATATGAAGGCACCCAAATAACGTTGTTTTGTAAGTATTGGGTATTTTAATTGGCTTGTAGCAGATGGAGGGGGAAGGCTTGGACACAAATCTGAGTTACAGTGACATACAATATATTTCAGCCATATTGTATCTTGTGTCATTGTAAAACTCCACTCCATTTAATCATTTGTGCTTATGTGCATTACGCTGGGTTTATAAAGGATTTACATAGAGTTGTACGACTTAAAGTGTATTTCCACTTCTGCAGCCAAATTGGGATAATATCTACTTTGTAGTTGTCACATAGCATAAGCTTAAAAAAAAAATCTGCTTACCATTTTCATTATACTTTTTTCTAGGAGCACCACTATTGAAAAATCCTACCTAGCTTTTATATTTGCTGCATACAGTTTGCAATAAATCACAAATGTAAATACCTGTTTTTTAATATTTTTCTCAGCTGTCACATGATTTCAAAGCTCCAGCGCATCTGCCTGTCTGCGCAGCTTGTGGGCGTTAACACTTTCAGGGTTGATATGGCCTCAGAATTATGGGCGCCTGTGTGATGACCTCACTGCTCCAAGGATTTATCAGCGTTGTAACGCATATTTGTTAGAGCTTTAGGATCATGTGATTGCTTGGAAAAATGGTTTAAAGATGAACTTATCTTTGAAATGACAACAAGTACACTTTTAGAAATGTTTAGTAATGACAATCTACAAACACATACTTCCATATAATTGCCGGCTTTTTAGTTTCTGCATACCTTATATTTATTTTCCTCCCCATTCTTCTCATGTGGCCATTTTTACTAAGGGCAGATTATTATATCTCCCTTTACTTCCTGGAACTCTGACACGTAACTAGGACATGTGACAATGCACCTCATGTCAGGAAAAAATGCCTTTCCCTAAGATTTTGCGAGATTTTGCATTTCACAGATGAGATTTCCCAGGATGCATCACATAGGCACAGTCTCCATTACTAGTGGCTAAGAAGACCAGGAAGTGGGAACATGGTAATTGTAAGTAAAAATAAAAATATGTTTATTTAACTAATGAATGTAAGATGATTTCATATCAGCGTGCAGAGCTGCATGCGGATGTGCTTTATAGTCAAAGGGTGTAAAGGTTCATTTTAAAAATAGGTATTTAAATTGTGATTTATTACAAATTATGTGCAGCACCCAGAAGAGCAGCGGGGAGGCAGCTTAGTCTTTCTTTCTTTAAAAAAGTGCAGTTTTAATTTGACCACACAGTGGCATTATTCTGTTATGCTTTATTTACTTCCCATGTGGTATATGTATGGCATCACATCAACCATTTATCGCCTTACTAATAACAATTGGTTAGACGCAATGTTATGCAGTAAAGCATGGCAGCCAACTAAAATCAGTGTTCAAAAGCCACAAGTATGCAGACTAATGTACACATTGGTTCTGTTTACATTGGGGAGGGGGGGGGGGG
>NW_017308670.1:56140-65832 GCF_000935625.1 Nanorana parkeri
GGGGGGGGCTTGCCTATGGTCAAAAGGTAAGGAATAAAATCGGCCATTGATGTAATAAATTGTATATCTCATGCTCAAGAATGCCTTCTCTGTGTTAGAAAGATAGGAACGGTTGAGCGCCCTTGTGGAGTCTGAGCTACAGTATCTGTGGCCATCACAGCAAACAGGTGAAATGCCTTTGGCTTTATAATTATTCTCTCCTATATTGCTACACTTTTATGAAAACAGCTTATCACAATTACCAGAGGTTTTAACAATAGTTTTCAGCTTAGGCCCCAGGATGAATCTTTATAAGCACTGTTAATAATAATTTACAAAGAAGGCACTGACTTTTAACTGTTTAACAGCAGATACCATTATTAGATGTAAGACAAAGACATTAAATATTAGGCTAATACCCTCCCTTTTATCATCAACAATACCAATAAGAAAAATAAGCTTAAATGAAAGCTATATGTACTTAAACACAATAATAGCGCTACGCGAAACAACTATGGTATACATAAAAGAGAGAAAAAAGAATAATAAAGTATTGCTATGTCAAATAGAACCACTACCTCCATCAGAAAAAGTTTTAATAATGTTTATGCATCAAACAGTCCACCCATAAGCATCCACTAAAGTTGTGTTGATCCCAAGGTTTTTTTGATTCACTCTTTAGTGTACAATACCATTCTGTGAAATCCATCTCCATTGTAGGCGAGGAACTCACCCACATAACTGACAACTTAGTTATAAGAAGGTCTTACAGTACTTTGTGTCCCCCCATTTTAAAAGATGGTATTCCTCCAATGTATTGGTTATTGAGAAAAAACACCATCTGGTTCCTTTTCATAGCCTTAATAAGCTATGTATAAAAGTTCAACAGTAAATGGAGACAATTGCAAAAGAAGAATTAAAACTCAAAGAGTGAAATGCTGCTTATTAAGTTAAATTGATATTAAAGTCAAAAGGATTTTAAGCTATTTCAAATGCTGATGAAATTAGTTAAAATTGATGCTGCTCCTTGATGTTTAAAAGATTTAGTTTCCAGTAGAATCAGCTCTGGTTCTCTGAGCACTGGTCCTGACTTCCTGTTTTAGAGTGACTCCTTAGTCAAGCAGAGTGCTATGCAGCCTTGTGTGTGTGTGCTAGTAAGCTGTGTGCGTTTCCACAAACACACAGGCACAGCAAATTAAGCTACATCCCTTCCTGGCTCCCTCTCCAACCTTCCTTAACCAGTTGACATCCGCGGTGTTAAACCCCCTTCCCATCCAGGCCATTTTTCAGTATTCAGCGCTGCGGTACTTTGACTGACATTAGAAACAGCTGTTTAGAAACATGATAATTGTAAGTGTTTGGGCAAAAAATTAAAGCAATACTTTGCTGGGCAATGTATATTTGTTTGATCTGGATTCATTATTGAAAAAAGTTTATGAGTTTAATACTATTTTGAAACTATTAAAAAAATTCAATGTTATGGAACTGATAGCATGTAATCAGAAAACCTTGGAATTTCATCTCTCTAAGAAGCCACAAAACAGTTGCATGGTTCCAGCAATGGACGGCACTCATGTAGAGTTACGATGTACCCTAGTCCAGCACTGTCCTTCCTTCTGGAGGGGGGCTACTTTTGTTCCCCATGGTCCCTGTGTGTGTTATAAAGTAGCCACCACTCCAAGCTCACTCCTGTGATGGACTACAATCTCACATTTAGTTTACTGAGTTTAGTTTATTGAGATTGTAGTCCATCACGGAAGTGAGCTTGGAGTGGTGGCTACTTTACAACACACACAGGGACCATGGGGAACAAAAGTAGTCACCCTACAGAAGGAAGGACAGTGTCCGCACCAATTCAGAGATGATTTGATCATCTACAGCCAAGTGATACACATATAAGATACATTTTTGTTATTAGTTAGGGTACTTGAATGCATTGCAAAATTTAACTCCTGAGTTTAGTATCACTTTAAATACTTCTTTAGGAGCCCCTTAATCCATGACATTCCATGACAATCCATGACATTGGATGAATTGTGTTTTTTAAAGTGGGAGACCACATAGTGCTTTAATGCCTTCTTAGATGAATTGCTGGAGTCCCTCTCCTATCTCAGAAATCGGTTTTACACTAAATGTGGGATAAAGGGACCTTGAGATTGGCACAGCTTTAGTGGACACTTATGGGTAAAGTTTCATTTAATATATGAACATGATCAAACTTTAGTTTCACTGATTTTCTGTTAGTAGTAAATATTAAGAGTACAGGGGTAAGGGCAATGTTAGACCTGTGTCAAATATTTGTTACAATCTATATTCAGCTACTTTGTCTATGGACTGGATTCTGTTTCATCATTAAGGTGGATACATGTGAAAAAATATTGGCATTGTATGGTTTCCTAAAGTGGAAGTAAAAAAATAAAAATAATTGCAAATTTATTTTGTTTAATTGTTTCCTAAAGTGGAAGTTAAGTAAAAAAAAATAAATGGCAGATTAGCAGACTGAGACTGTGTAAGTCCCTTCTAATAAAAAAATAAATAAAAGCTTTTTGGTGCCTGTAAGCAATTTTTCTATTTTATGTACACTGAGCCACACATGCACAACTCAGTGTGCAGTCTTGGCATGCCAGGCTGAAGTAACTGCGCATGCGCGGGAGCTACGTCATCAGGGGGCCCGAAGAATCATAACCCAGGAGAATACTGGGATGAAGGTAGAAGTGTCAGTGAGGGAGGAGCGCAGCACTGAAAGGGATCGCTTCAGTGGGTAAGTCTGCCATAATGTGCTAATATTCTGTGCAAACAAGCACGTTATGACTAAATGCTCCAGGGTGCTTTTTTTCTTTTCCCACCCCTCACTTTTACTCTCAGTTTAAAGGAAACTTGCACTATATAGAAATACAGAAATATAAAACAAGAAATATAGAGGCTGACATTGTCAACCTCAATGCTCTTTGCTTGTCTGGCATGCCAATCTAAAGGCTTCAGTATTTTCTAAATCAGCGACCCAGAACAAATAAGCAAATGAGTAGATCTGACTTTAGTCTGACTTTACTGGCTGTATGCTTGTTCAAGGTCAGTAACTCACTAGATGGTAAGATAAAGATAAGGATGACAATCTCTAATGATTCTATCCTTCCTTGTGCTTGCCAATGTATGTGAAAACACTGTATGTAACAATGCAGGCATAGATACCTTTTATGGTAAGGAGCAGTACCTTATGTGCTGTCCGTGGTCCTGATGGAACCAGACAAGTCAATTGTTTAACAGTTTTATTTTTAAGATTAAAAATCCAAAAATATTATTGCTCTAAATTCTTCTTGATTAAACATTGGTTCTGGGCTAGGCTCTCCCATCCCAGCTGGGTTAACATACACGGGGCACAGTGTCTCACTCATCTGCTTCTGACAAAAAAAGTGTAGGGTATCTCAAAATGAGGAACAGTTTAAAGGGTGCAGGAATCGCTGGACACAAGATAATCAATATTGATTGTAATTAGTGGCATAAGTATGTCCAGCCAGAGGCCCAAACCAGGAACAAAGTTAATTCAGGTAAAAGAGAACTTGTCACAAAATCTAATAACAGCAGAGCATAAAAGAAGGCAACACCAGCATGTACCTTTAGCTGCTGCAATACAATCTTTCTTGTGGCCAAGGTCCTACTAAACCTGGCCACATTAATCAAGTCTTGCTTGACTTTTGACGGCTTTGGAGCTCTAAAATGCCCTATCCCTACATCCAATAGCAGTCCTGCCTGACTGTGTAGCAACTTCATGCAGACGCTGAAAAATAGAGCAATTGTAAAATCCAAGTTTTTGCACCTAGTTTTTGTGAACTGGGTGTTATAATGGTAAGGTAAAAACATCATGCCTTAATAATACATTTTCTTTTCCTTTTTGAATCAAGCAGGTAATTGTACTGTGCCATATGCAGCTTTTTAGCATGCTGTTACACATATTTCAGCTTGATGAATCAGGCCCTTTGTGTTTGAGGCTTTCAGATGTGGATCTCTTTGCATACTGTGTGATCAAGGCCTAAAATGAACTGCTAGACAACCTTAAAAGCTATTCTTGAAACTCTGACAAGTTCTACTAATGACCACTAATAACCAGACATACATTCTTCCTGTTTCATTGCAATGACCTCCAAATAGAACGGTATAAAACTCCATGCTAAATCATTTGGAAAATTTTGCGCAACCTGTAATTCTGCTCTGTGGAAGCATTCAGCCTCTTCCTGCCTAAAGTGAAATTGGCATTTATATTGCTTCAGGCACACTGCAATTTCTCGTATGGGGCATGGAAGAGCCTTGCATATTTATTGGTCTAGTGAACTATCCTTTCTGCCATCACAAGCCCCACATACCTACTGGGTACTGTGCCAGGAAAGCTATTACATTTTCCTTGAGACATACAACTGAGAACAATCATGTTTAACTTGATACTAAACTTGGCAGTATACTAACAGGGTTATTCACAAAATGGTGAAGAGATTGAAGAAGACAGGAGAAGTTAACAGTCTAGGACTACATAGCAGATTTGGAAAAATTCTCCAATTCAGCTCACTTTCCAGATCAGCCATGTTGTCCTAGATTGGTCACTTCTCCTGTCTTCTCCAAACTCTTCACCCTTCTGTGACTAACCCTGTTAATAATATCTCTTTATATTATAGCAAAACATCTGATTTATGTTCAACTTCTAAATGGTCGCTGACCACTTTAAAGATCTTTTTTTTTAATTAAGTGATTTTATTGTCATGCTTTTTTTCAGATAGAATGACTTTTTATAACTTTAAGCAGACTTACCAGTGACTTAACAAACTTGCATGACTACATTCCTGAAATGTCACAATATATAGCAACATGGAACAGCATTGTGGGTGTCGGAGAGAGGTGACAGAGAGCAGCAAATATCTGTTCGCTGATCTTCTCCCCACAAAATGAACCTGAAAGCAATGATGATTTCATCACTTCCAGTTTCTGAGTTTTCATTCCCCGGCCAGAGAAGCTGGGAAAGAAGCTGATCAAGCACTTGCTTGATCAGTTTCAATGGGCTGCAAAGGTGACATTAGGGTCTAATAGACCCCTACTGTCTCCTTAAAGAGGACCTGTCACCAGTAAAGTGCTACCACACAGGGGGCTTGTCAACCACTTTTTGATAGCAATAAAGTGGGTGAAAAATGTGTTGTATGCGCCTACGTACGAAAACAATGATTGCGCACACATGTTAAGTTTTGCTGCACATGCCATTGTGAGAGCAATCATTCTAGGACCATTATTTATGGGTAATTCTGTACTGATGACCTGTAAAAGCTTTTAAAGGGTTGCCTTTAGACAGTTCGGGTATTGTAGTTGTTTGCCATTTTACGGGCATACACAATTTTTGAAGCTTGGCATCTTTGGTATTTATTTACTTGGCGCAACCTCCTCTCATATTTGTTACAAAATTACTGGGTAACATATTGTGTTTGTGTGCACTAAAATTAACTCAAGTGTACTTTTTACTGAAAATTTGGGTTGCAAATACAGTTGCGCTACTATCATGCGACATGAAAAACATTTTTTTTCTATAGGGTCTCTGCTTTCAGGAAATATGTATTTCTGGCGATGGGGGAGTTAATAGCACAGCTGTGATGTCAAGGTAGAATTAGCAGAACACTGATTAAAGTTCTATTTACATTTATGTGGTCTGGTAATATGCATTGCATGCATTAGAACATTGTGGTGCCTTTCAGTTTAAATGGCACCCCATCGCATGTAGGCAATGCACCTCCGAAGCACTACTGTGCAATGTGGTACACTGTGTTGGGAAAAATCCTGCATGTCCGTTTTTCTGTCCCTTCTTCTGCATGACACTATGCGCGTTAACCCAATTCACCAGAACAGCAAAGTGAAAAGGGATGAACATATTTTTATACATTTCTGAAGCATTTTTTATTTCATTGAGTCACTTTTTCTTGTACCAAAATATAAAATAAAAAAATTTGGAAATGTTTTTTATTTGTATTTACCCCTCTGACAGCATCTTCTTCACCCGCTCTCTCTCTGTGCTAAACTCTGTTTCTGCACTTTGGCTCCTAAACAACTTTTCATCTCCTGGTCCATTGGCACTAATGATGGGACAAGGTACAACCTGCAGAAAGAATACAAAATGGATTTTGAGATCTAATTAATAAACAAAAGTTAAAAAAACAAACAACTTGTCTTATCAGATCTTGACATAAAGTAGTAATACCTTCTTTAAAATAAAGCCAACTTGCAAGAAATATTTCTAAGATATATGAACAAATTACTGGGAAACAGGACAAGGACAAGGGAGGGGCAGCTGCCCCAGGTGCAGTTTTGTATGTGGAGGGGGCATGCTAGGAACTTGCTAGTTCTCCAGCTGACTGATTGACAGGAGGGATGGCAGCATCACTCATGTCAGGCAGTAAAGGGGCTCAGAGAGCTTCTGAAGGGAGTTTTCTGCTTTCTCCTCCCTCCAATAACAGCCTACTGTGGGCAGAAAGGAGACAGGGCACCTGATGAGAACAGACCTCCTTCTTAGCATGAGTGCTTGTTGGGGAATGAGTGCCAACTACGCCACCAATGCAGCTGCATTTACTTGTTTTAGTGACACCACCAATGCAGGGGCCTATTTTTTAATTCCAGTGACACCACTGATGCAGGTGCATTTTTTACTTCTAGTGACACCACTGACGCAGGTAGTGGAAAGAAGTGGAATAAAAGCGCTGAACCCGCAAGGTTTATCCTTTTAGTGTGGCTGGCCAATTATAATGTTAAAGAGTCGGTATAGGTGATCTGGAGGTCTGCTTGGTTTGGAGTGTCAAATTGCAGGATTTTGACTTGAAGTGCCACACTCCGTTTTATAGTCCAGATGCATCTTTATTCAATATAGGCTTGAGGGGATAGTATAGAAACATCCAACACTTTTTGGTGATCATACGAATAGCCCCTTCATCAGGGCTTACTGAGAAAGAACATGTATCAGGACTGTGATGGCATGAAATTGGAAACAGTTTTGTCTAGTGTGTGAGAATTCAGCCACTGATGCAGGGGCATTTTTTTTCTCAAACCGATGCAAGGGAATTTCTTTCTTTGCCACTGTTAGGCCCATATTTTGCCAGAATGTGCACTGCTATTAAACTCCTCAGTTCACTGGGGTGTGCCACAACCACTGGAATTATTTTAGCGCACGCTGCAACATTACATACATTTTAATGCAGCACCACTATTAATTCCCCTCTCCGGCTCCAATGAGGGGAGGGGGAGCATCACAATTTGGCATCTTCACCACCTAGGACACTGATGCCCTGGAACTGCTGGGAAAATCCACATCCACGCAATTTACATAAACCATAAGGGCAGGATTTTAGCATACAATGTGCTACAATATTCATTTTCTAGCAATCGTTTCCAAATTTGTTCTCCTACTGATATATTTAACCATTTGCTGATAGTCACCTTGTTAGGCTAGAATTACATAGGAGAATTTTAGAAGCTAAATTGCGCAACTAAAATTGCTAAAGACGAATTCCTAAGGTGGGCTATGGTGTTTTACCATATGTACATTACCGTGCGTTATGCCACGCAATAGCATTCATTGAGTTGTCCAATTTTTTTTAAAATAGACCTGACCCTTCGTTCCGGATACAGTGCACCACAACACATTAGTGCGTTACTGTGTGCTGCAGTGTGCTACAAGGTGCTGGAATGCAAATCTGTTGCTCTAGTGCATTAGGGTGCCATTCATTCTGAATAGCACTGCAACACACTAACTTGTGCATTCTGCAGTACTGTGCATTGCGTTTACTGCAACAAAAAGGTGTAAGACTGGCCATATACCTAACAATTATCTGCAGATTTTCTATGGTCAGATGGAAAAATTGTAACAGATTCCTCCATCTACGCTAAACTGTGTGGATGGAGGAATCTCCCACTGGGCCAAGCTTCAGTATCTTGCTAGTTGGCCCCGCTGGCTCTCTAAATACCTGAACAATCCTATTGGATGCAGGGATTGTTCAGGTGTTTTGAGAGCCAGCAGGGCCAACTAGCAAGATTACGGAAGCTTGGCCCAGCGGGAGATTCCTCCATCCACACAGTTAAGTTGGCCATACACCTGCCAATTATCGTACGATAATCGGCAGGTGTGTGGAAGGCGTGCAACCATTTCTACTGTACGGTCGTACGTCTTTTGTCTTACGAGCATGTTTGAAAACCAGCCTGAAAATCTTACGATTTTCGGCGGGTTTGTGGTGTGCTCGTAAGACAAATGCCGCATGGGCCGGTGTGTGCAAGCGCACACTGCCCCTTCAGCATTGCAGTCATCGGAACCCCGCCCCTCAGCGGGGGCGGGCTTGCGATGATCGCAAGTACGATCTGCCTGTCCAAGATGGGCCGATCGTACAAGCTTTTAATTAGCTTACAACCTTGGTTGTAAAGTGTATGGCCAGCTTTAAGTGTAGATGGAGGAATCTGTTGGACTTTTTCCATTAGACCACAGAAAATCTGCAGATAATTTTAAAGGTGTATGGGTACCTTAAAGCTGCCCTAAAAGTAGCAAGTAATCATTAAACAGATGGAACAAATGGCTTTGTGGAGTAAGCTACACAAGTAGCATCTGGTAGCCATCAATCTTGCATGATAGGATAATGCAAGTGCAATTCTACTACATGCTACTTAGGTTGCTTACTCTGCAAGATTTAACCACTTGCTGGAAGTCACCTCAGTAGGCTGGGTGTACACAGGAGATTTGTAGTAGTTTGATTGCTAATGACATAAATAGAGATAAATCTGTAGGAGTAGCAACTGATCACTAAACAGATGGAGCAAATGCTTCACTCTTGAGTAAGCTACACAAGTGGCATGCAGTAGTGATCAATCTCACATGATAGCACAATGCTTCAATAAAAGGAAATTGATTGTTACAATATGTTTCTGCATGTTACTTGTATTGCTTGCTGTTACATGAAGCCAATTGTTCTGTTTAGAGTAAACAGTACAGTTAACAAATGAGGTCACCCATGTTCAAATCAAATGCAGCTGTGTAGAGGATCACAAGACAACAGGGCTATACCACTGCTAAAACGTGTCAGTAGCATCAGTTTACATTAGTTAATGGAAAAACAGCAATAGTAGACTTGTCTGCCTTCACACTTAAACACTGTGAGGGGAATTTATCAAAACTGCAGCAGACAAAAACGGGAGCAGCTGTGCATGGCAACCAATCAGCTTCTATCTTTCATTTTCAAATCTTAACTGAACTTAATTTTTACTGCTGTCTGTGATTCCATTTTTGTCCCCAAAAGCACCAGTCTTCAAAGGGAGGAGAGGGGAAATAACCCCAATGGGGATACAACTTCTACAGGTTCTAACACTTCTCAACTCTATTACATCTTCTATAGCCTTGTTGTAACTCACAGCCTCTGATGAAATCCGGAAGAGACGCAACGCGTAAGGTGGAGTTTTACAAGCAGTGATCGGAGTTTGGAGAGGAACAGTGCTTGGATTCCATTATGAGGAGCCAGAGGCAGCATAAGCATCTGCTTTTACCTGCTTCACAGCTGACACCAATGATCATCTTTCACCTGACCAGTGACTAGCAATGTAAAGAGACATTTCAACTCACTGACCGCAAATGTAACAGTGGCCCTTCTCCACTCACCACCCAATATAATGGTGGGCCCTTCTCTCACTATTAATGTAATATGGGCACTTGCCTG
>NW_017308670.1:65882-72342 GCF_000935625.1 Nanorana parkeri
GCCTATTCATTCACTACCTATGTGGAAGGTACATTTAAACTGACTACTAATGTAATTGTGTTTAGCTGCATTTTAATGTGGCAGAATATGCTAAAATGCAGCAAAATGTATACTAAAGATGCACCCTAAAATACATAGGGGGGAATATATCAAAACTGGAGCCGACAAAATCTGCAGCAGATTTGCACTGCAACCAATCGGCTTTTCTGTTTCATTTTCAAATTGTACCTGAGCAAACTGAAGAGAGATGCTCCAGAATCTGTCTGCCCCAGTATTGATACCGCCACACGATTTTCATAGTGCTATAGGGTGAACTTAAATTAACACTAAAATCAGAAGTTAAATCTTAAAAATTAGGGATGTGCCGATACCGTTTTTTCGGTATTGAGTACAAGTACCGATATTTATCTTTGTTCACTCGCCAATAGTCATTACCTGCCGCCCGGCTTCCTGATTGGCTGGGAAGCCAGCTCCTTGTTCCCTAGTGGCACTGCCGGTCAGAGGAAATCTCTCTTTGCCGGTCAGAGGAAATCTCCCTCTGACCGGAAGTTCAGGTATTGGGGATAAGTATCAGAGCATTTGGGCAAGTACAAGTACTCACACAATTACTTGGTATCAGCACCGATACCGATACTGGTATCGGTATTGGTCCATCCCTATTAAAAATGCATGTACCTTAACTATTAACGAAAATGTATCTATCCACTGCTCCAAGCTTTCTCCCATGATAGACTACAATCTCAATACAAGTTAATAAACTAAACATGAGATTGTAATCCATCACAGGAGCGATCTTGGAGCGGTAACTGCTTTACAACACACACACAGTGACCATGGGAAACAAAAGTAGCCACCCTCCAGAAGGAAGGACAGTGTCAGCACCAGTTCAGAGATGATTTGAGGATCTACAGCTGAGTGATACACAAATAAGATACATTTTTGTTAATAGTTAAGGTACTTACATGCATTTTTAAGATTTAACACATGAGATTAGTGTCACTTTAAATATTAAATAAGCTTCAACTAATTAATGATATTTAACAATAATATATAGCTCTAAATGCACCAATTTGATCAATTGCAATTAAACCAGCACTAGCAAAAACAAAACTGAAGAATAACACTGTGGTCAGCTTTGGCTTGCACTCACTCAGACAATGCTGAAAGCCGCAGGTCAAATATTAGTGCAATACCGTATTGATGTGAATGAGTCTTTATTGCATTTTTTGGTTCATTTGCTTCCCATTCTTCTGCATGGCAGCTCAAATTTAAAGCTTGCCACACTGAATGCAAATAATGAAACAGGGACAAATTCTACAGCCTAGCAAGAAGAAAGTGGTTCATATTTGTTGAGAAGAATGGGCTGAAGAGGAATGCAAAAGGTTATTTCTCCATCAACCCCACCAACAATGATCATTGCTGAATGGAAATGTGATTTTATCTGGTGCTGACACTTCTATTCTAGTGATATGTAAAACCACCGATTCAGAAAATAGCGTTAAAATAAAAATGTCAAAGACAAGTACATTTCTGCAGCAGAAATATTTGGTGAAAACTGTTTTAAAATGTCATGAAGACTGCACATAATATGCAATAAAAATAATATCATAGTAACATATTAGCACATGCAACCAGTGTCTGGAACAGAAAGCGTTAAACTCTATGGAAATAGCCTCGGTTAACCCAGTGTGTGCACTGGCAAAGAGCTGCATGTCAGAGGGAGGCTAAATTAGGAGATTCACATGGACATCACAGCTGAGCCAAGGAAATCAGGGACAGGGATTGACAGGCCAAGCTGTGAGAAATTGATTAGACTGTGTACTTAAATATGTAGAAGATGAGATGTGCCATCCAACCCCCTCCATTTCACATTGTAAGATCATACTGACTTTTCTGCAGCAAAGGGGCATCTTCCCAGTCCAAGAAAACCATGAAATATAAGAATACATGACATGAAAGATGTTACAAGTGCTCTGCATTTATGAAACACAAACTGCTCTTTTCCTGGTCATGGGGAACAGGCATCCTGTAGCAAATATGATGCAGTCCTTTTTGAAAGTTTTTCTTTGCAGTGTACAAAACAAATGCAGTGTATTCTGTTAGGTACATTCACATGGGCGATCTGGAATGGCTACTTTGCTGTGTCCAGAGGTGGCTAAACGCCATTGCTGGACACAGATGCACTCCATGCTATTGTGAATGTAGCTTTAGGCCAGATTTAATATCTTAGTGCAAAGTAAACCTATCCGGTAAGGCTACATTTACATGGGCAATCTGGGGTGGCTACTTTGCTATGTTCAGAGGTAGATAAACGGCGCCTCTGGCTGGTGCTGCACTTTGCGCTATGGCCGCACACAAACTGGTGGATTTGCAGAAACTCCACAGAAACGCCGTCCTTGGACGCACACTGTGTGAGTCCAGTGTTAGTCCTAGGCTGTTTTCTCCATTTCAAAGATTTTTATTAATTTTTATAACACACAAAACATTTACATTCAAATGACCTTTTGCTTTAGTGGCTTACAAGGAAAAGCATCAACAAATCTTCCCTACAAACCATTTTAATCTAAACATCACTGACATAAAATCACCGGGACAACATAAAAAGAGGGGGGGAACACCAAGAATTAAATTAAATAATAAAATCTAAAATTAGCATTGGTATCGGGGTCTCATGCCGCATCTGTTTGACATCTAAGATTCTAGAGGGTATTACCCTTACAAAAGGGTCACACTTTCTACAGGAAGTAATGGGGTAGCATAAGCGATCCAGGGTTGCAATGTCCTCTCAAATTTTTTGTTAGTGTCCAGTAGGATACTACCGTAGTTAATTTTTCATTAAGAAAAAAAGAATCCATTCTTCTTTTGACCTCCCTGAAAGGCATGTATGGTTTCTTCCAGATGCGGGCTATTGTTTGTTTAGCTGCCAACATAACATAGGTCAGGGCTCAAATTTCGAGTCCTAAGCTACTAGCCAGACCTTAAGTTACTCGCCACCAGTTGTCCCACCTAACCCCTACCCTGCCCTGGCCTTAACTCCGCCAGGTCAGCGGTGTGATGCAGAGTACAAAGATCAGTAACAACGCACAGTACAGAATTCAGTGATGCAATGCAGAATACAGAGGCCAGCTGTGTGACGCACAGTACACCGGTCAGCAATTTGACGCGCAGTGCAGAGATCAGCAATGTGACGTGCAGTGCAGAGGTCAGCAATGTAACCCGCAGTGAAGAGGTCAGCAATGTGACGCACAGTACAGAGGTCAGTACACAGTACAGAGGTCAGCGGTCAGAATGTAACGCGGTGCAGAGGTCACAAAGAAAGTACAGGGACTTACAGTTACTTTGACCTATTCTTCTTTTAGTGATGGTGGGGGGAGCAGCGAGGTTTCCTACACGTCCAGCCGGCTCCAGGTGCTCTTTCTCCCGCACAGCAGAAGCCGGCCAACTGCAGTTCGGCAGTCTTCCTCTCCCACCAATGGCAGCTGAGGTGGACGGAGGAAACTGCTGCGGCCGCCAAGGAGCCCCGTTGAAGCGGGCACAGACGATGGCAGTCCAGCATCTTCTTCTCTTCTCCCCGCCACCACAGTCTTAAACTCAGAGCAGTCTTAAAGAGGCCCCCCTCCCAGTCCACATCTTTCGGACGTTATTAATCTGAGTTGCCCCACTCAGTTTGCCCGTCGCTTGCGGTCCTATTTAGTGGGGCACTAAGATTAATAACGTGCTGGATTAGTCTGACCCAGGGGCAGACTGGGCCCAGGGGCAGGGTGGCAATTGCCCCCCAAGCCTCTCTGATACCTTTGCAAACGCCCTCAACTGCCGCTGTAAGCATTTAATCTCTCCCCTCTTGGTCGCTCTGCTGCTGCTGTGGCCGTTTGCAAAGGTATCAGAGAGGCCCAGGGGGAAATTACCACCCTGCCCCGGGCCTAGTCCGCCCCTGGGTCAGACTAATCCAGCACGTTATTAATCTCACGTGCCCCCCCCCCAAATATTCACTCGCCAATTGCGAGGGGGCGAGTGGAAATTTTGAGGCCTGACATAGGTCACCAATTTATGCTGTAAGTTTGTTATGGAGGTTGTTTTAAAGTGTAATAAAGCCAACCAGGGTTCTCTCTCAATATTGACCGAAAAAAGGTCACCAATTAATTGAAATACCCTGGACCAGAATCTTTCCAGTATTGGGCATGTCCACCAGATGTGGATTACATCTCCCCTCGACGCACCCCCCCGAAAACAGAGGTCCGAGTGCGTTGATGGCCCAGCCTAGGCTCTATTCTCATGTAATCATTCAGGTGCAAACACCAGTGGCAGTAACCATTGATCTGTACAGAGTACTAATCTGACAGCTGCCACTGCTGTTTCCACACTGTGAGCATTCATCAGTAGCTCCTGTGGCAAGAATCATAGTACTTCTCACCTCTGTCTGACTCTTGCCACCTGTGTGAATGTAGCATTACATGTAGCTATGAAGCTAATTTGGGCTTGATTTACATGGACTTCAGCTTGTAATAACTATTTTTAAAAAAAAATAAATTCTTTATTTATGATTTTTTCCAAGTGGTAGAAAGACAACTAGTACAGAAAATACAGACAAGAATCGTACAGATCATACTTAAGGCATTTTCAGAAAATACACAAGGATTATTCGGCTAATACGGGGTCAGTATGAGGCAATGGCAAATGTAGGGTTGCATATTCTGGTGATGTAGTGAATTCTGTCCAGTAGAACCAGGTACGATTGAACTGAGTAACCCTGTGACTGGCAGAGGCTAAGAGATCCTCCATCCTGTAGATCTCTCCCACCCTCGCCAGCCACAGTGAGATTGGAGGAGCAGATGTGCGCTTCCAGTACAGTGGTATGCACATTTTCGCCGCACTGAGTAAGTGCACTAAGAGGGACCTCCTGTATCTGCGAAGTGGCATTGGAGCTAGGTGCAGGAGGTATTCAGCCGGATCGGACCCCAAACGGACCCCTGTCACTGTATGGCAGATCTCCGCTACTGTACCCCAGAAGTACCCGAGCTTTGGGCACGAACAAAATATATGCAGCAGGGACCCCTCCTGCGTCTGACAACGCCAGCAGAGTGGTGAGCACTGCGGAAACATTTTATGGAGGGTTTTAGGAACCCTATACCATCTTGATAGGATTTTAAAACCTGTTTCCTGGATATTGCTGGAGATAGATGCTTTATGCGTCATCTGGAAGGTAATAACTAGTTTAAACAGCATAGTGTATACATCAAAATACAAAGTATTTGCAAAGCTTGCAGTCAGTTTCAAACAACTTCCTTAAAGCCCAAAGATCTTGTACAGATGGCGTTCAGCTTGTGTAATAGCAAGCTTTTACAAAGCTTTTTGCAAGCTTTGAGCGGCTTTCTTAATTAAAGAAGAACTCTAGGAAAATGTTTTATTAACCCTTGCAGTGGTGATACCCCCGCACTGCAAGGGTTAAGTGCTTGTTTTTGTCTAGGTTCAAAAATAATATAGTTATACTGTACTCAAAAGCTCCTAGCTGGCCAGCTGTCACAGTGCTCTCTCCTGCCTGTCTCCTCTTCCTCAGCGTCCCCACGTCTGTAAACTGTGTATAGAATGTGATGATTTATGGCACCTTAGACCACTGTAGAGGAGGGGGAGAGAGGCTCTAAGGGGCCGATCTAAGAACGAGCCGGCTCAGAGCATCGGGTGAGGTATAACTTTATTTTTTTAACCTAGACAAAAACAAGCAGTTAACCCTTGCTTAGTGGTTAGTGGGAGCAAAAACAAAATATCTGGCGCTTGTGGGCAGTGGGTGGAGAAATAATGCCCCATCACTAGGGATAGTGGGAAGGTGGGAGGAATCATTCCCTATTGTTGGTGTCAGTGGGAGTACTAGTTCCCCATCGTTGGTGTCAGTGGGAGTACTAGTTCCCCATCGTTGGTGTCAGTGGGGGGACTAGTGCCCCATTGGTGGTGTCAGAGAGAGGACTAGTTACAAATTGTTGGTGTCAGTGGGAGGACTAGCTCCACATCGTTGATATCAGTGGGAGGACTAGTTCCCCATTGATTTTAAATTAATCATCACATGTATAGCAAGACCTCAGTATTATAGGGCAGACTACATTACATTACATTAAAATGACTGTTGCTGGACAATGAGCAGTGTATAACCCGTAGATTTAGTTCCTTTTTATAATCTCTTACACTACAGCAGAGCTTTTGGCATTGCTCTGTGCTGGAACATTGATAGTTACTCAACATCAGCATTTTCATAGTGGATTTATGTGTGATATTATAATAATAATAATGGGTGTCCATATTAAAATAACGTATCTCATCTCTGACATCACCGAGATTTCATGTGTGCATTAGTGTATGCATTTAAAACAATTATATAATGAGTAGACATAATAGTCATGTAGTGCGTATAGTATTAAGTCCACCCATCCCTCTTATCATAACAATTGCAATAATATATTTGATAACAACC
>NW_017308670.1:72410-76332 GCF_000935625.1 Nanorana parkeri
ATATATATATATATATAATCATGTGGGTAGGTGCAACTATTTTTCACTCAATGCGTTTTGTAGACTTCCACTTCTTTAGGAGATGGAGATATGAATGTGTATACAAGTACTAATAGCTAAAACCTGGATCCTATTCTTTTGCAGAGGGACTGTTTAGATCACATGAGGGTCTGCAAGAGCTACAATTTAGATTTGTGTTTGTACTACTCCCCTAAAGCGGTGTTGAACTAATTTAAGAAGTTGGAGAAAACATCCACATGATTTTTTTTAAACTAACTACTGGAAATGGAGTATTATATTTATATTGTAAGGATCCGTCCATGCCACATATCTAGGGCTTGTTTCCACTTTGTGTCAATAAATTAATCTTCATCAGATCGGCCTCTGAACACATGCCTGCGGTTGCCCTGTACATAGTCAAATCATGGGACATCCAGCAAAATGTAATCAAACCAAGCTATGTACAGTATTGCATAGTAGTGTAATTAAACATATAAGTATGCATCATAAGTTCAGACAAAGCGGCCAATCTAGACTTCAATGCAGAGTTTCAGCAAAGCTTGTTCTGACCTGGCAAAGATTGGATCCATCCTCTTCCTTTTCTCCAATCCCAAGACAAAGGCTATTATGTGTACCGATTCTATGATACTTTTAAATTGATACACTATTAAATATTGATGTATTTTTAACAACGTATATGGTTGTGTAACTATTTTGGTACCTTTAAAGTCCTAGTCATTTGCTCAGTTTTTTGCATTGCAGTAGGCTAGGTGGCAGATGCATTTGTTTTGGCCATGTATGCGCATTTGGGTGCCATTGAAAATAAATAGTATCGCACTGCAGCCTGCATACTCTGCACATTGTGCCACACATTAAAGGAGAACTATGGGGTCAGGGCTTTTCCCCATAGTTCTCTTAAGGGTAACGGGAGGACATAAACTAGCGTCCTCCCGTGACCCAAAGCTCAGTATATCACGAGCTACAGCTCGCGGTATACTGAGACGCCGCAGCCGGGACGGATCCCGACATTGCTGTCGAGATCCACCCAGCTGCGGGATTGACAGCTGGCTCCGCCTATCTAGAGGCAGAGCCAGCTGTGCCCGCCCCTCCCCCGTCCGTTCCGCCAGTCAGCGCTGGAGAATCGGACAGGGGAGGGGGGAATCCCTGCAGGGAACCGCGAGTGACAGTCACTGCTCTCTGCAGGGTTAGATCAAGAAGTGAGCGAGCGACGATATGTGTTCGCTCACTACCCGATCTACTGAGCCGGCCTGTGACAGTTTCAATGTCACAGTTCGGCTCAGATTATGAGGCTGAGTGAAAATCACTCGCCTCATAATTCTCCTTTAATGCACACTACAACACATGCAAAAGTGTGAAGGGGTCCTTAATTAAAACCAATAAAAAAAAAAGTATATGTATTCACATCTGTTACTAAATTAAATCCCTATGCCCCCCGCAGTAAAATGCATAATATGCTAGAACAAAAAAAAAAATCCAGAAAAAGAAAATCTGATAATACAAGTAAAATGTTGTGGCCCTTAGGTGGGTTAACTGAGCAATCACTTTAATTTGAAAGACCAGAGGGAAGACCACTGATATGAAAGGAACCCACCAGTTTCAATGTCAATATAAAAGAAGCACTTGAGAAAACATCTTGTTTCAAAACGGTTGATCGATTCTAAAGCACATTTTTCATGTTCATTTAACTTTCTGCTTCCCTGTAGTTCCAGGGCAATAATCATGTATCAGCTTGTTTAAAACCAACAGTGAGTTTTTCTCCCATCTGTTCAATGCCCTGAGATGACAGTGGTTAATCCAGTAGGCCTCTCCAGCGCCTGGCACGGTATTAGATGCTGAAGCGCCAGGCTATGATACTGCCAGAATATGGCATTGCTAGTGTCCATCACCCCAGAGCGAAAAAGGCAAAGTATTTGAATGTGGGAAGAGAGCAGACAGAGTTATAAATAAGATTTTTTTCAATGACATTAAAAGGAGAAGTATTGGGAGAGTAAAATGTACACTGCATGCATCACATATCGGCTCTATAGATAGAGAGCTGAGGGATCACGAACCGCTGATTGCTCAGCTCACAGTCTGCTGTGAGCAGGAAGGCAAATGATGAAACGTGTCAGTGGGTGGAGACACACTGACGTCATTACCGAGATATCAGGAAGTGAGGGAACCCACTGTAGCAGTGTGTGAACAAACAATTGCTATATCTCTATATGGAATTGGTGTAACTGGGCGTCAGCGGTGCAGGACACAAAGGGGAGGAGGATCCTATATGGTGATTGTGCCATTACTCTTGTGGGTGTGTTTTTAACTTTCGTTTTTAATAAAATACCTTTTTTTAGTACTACACTATGGATTTTTTATTGCTTCTTTATGACTACATATTATGAGCCACTGACTAAAAGGGGAGAAGGAGAAAGGTATTACTGGTGAAACAGACTTTAGAGAACCCGATTGGAAGCAGAAATAAATGCTCTTATTTGCGTGTTTTATGAACATTCCTGTGTAGTGGTCCACCCTATCTAGTAAATGCGTTTTGGAACAAGTGGTGTCAGACGTGGATGGGGAAAGGTGTCACTCACAGCATAGCATATGCACTTTAATTGGAAGATCTTGCACTAGTTTATGGTACACTGAAGGCATCTGTGGCCTGCTTTGCGCTTTTGGATTGAAATATTTTAAGACTTTGTATTGATGGTTATTTTATTAGCTACTATTTATTTATCGATTGGTATTTGAAGATCATCTATTTATTTATACTGAAAACTATTTTATAAAGTTATTATTTATGGAAAAACACAAATATGGCTTTTAAAGTTTCAATTTCCAATTCCCAAAGGAGGATTACTAGGATGGCACAGAAACAGTTTTGAAAAGTGTAGAGTCCTATACTAGTTTCTTCTCCACTGGCACAATTTCTGAGAGTTTTAGGGGTCTGTTTATAAACAATTCGTAGTGCCAATCGAATAGAGGCAAAAGCAAACATTCTTAGTATACTGTATTTTCTTATCAGGTTGAAAATAATGTAATGTATAACCACATTATGGCCACTAGATGGAGCTGATTACTTATTTCCTATGCCCCACAGCCCTGCCTGGTGGCCATAATGTGGTATTACATTACTTTTGACCTGAAAAAGAAATATACTTAAAGCATACATTTTTGCCTCAATTCACACATAACAATTTGCATGACAAATGGCTCTAAGGATTGTTTATAAATAGACCCCTTAGTCTAGTTGTCTACCACATACTGTCTAGCAGGAAAAGCTCTCTGCTTCCTCTGACTAGCACACTTGTATGAAGGATGCCTTACCTGTGGTGGAGTCATACTGAGGGCTGGGTTTGTTAGCTCAGTCTTATCTTGAGATCTTTCCCTTGCCAGTCGAGCAGCCTCCCTCACTTCCTGGAATTTCTCTGCAAACTGTCAGACAACAAAAGAGAAATGGAAGTTAGTGCTGTACTTACAGACTAAAGCTGACCATAAACCTGGAATTTCACCCCTGTGCGCTCAATGAGAAAAAAACAAATTGTTTGGCCTGGACTGGTGTATTCTTACCAGCTACGCTATTGTATTTTTACAGCCGGCACCCTCAGCTGATTGGATGCAGTCATTGTTCAGATGACACATTTTGGCCAGGCTCCTTCAACAGAAGGACAGCAAGTTTTTTTTTTTTTATTTCTTTACATTTTTTATACAAAGTATTTTCCTGACTAAGTAAAGAACAAAAAAAGCTATGGTACCGCGTTTCCCCGAAAATAAGACAGTGTCTTATATTTTTTTTTCTACGAAAAAAGACACTAGGTCTTATTTTCGGGGGATGTCTTACCTGGCTTGGCTGCAGCTGTCCACTCTGCCGTCCAGGGAGCCACAGACAGGTGGGCGGGCGTGCGGGCGGGGCGGGCGTGCG
>NW_017308670.1:76368-91435 GCF_000935625.1 Nanorana parkeri
GGGAGGGAGGGAGCTGCGGCTAGCACTATCTTCAGGGATTTCTGTAATATGAGGTCTACCACCGAACTAGGTCTTATTTTCGGGGTAGGTCTTATATTACAGAAACCCCTGAAGATAGTGCTAGGTATTATTTTCGGGGTAGGTCTTACTTTCGGGGAAACACGGTATACTGCAGATATCTGATCTGATGGAGGGACTGTAGATATAGTTCAGTATGTTCAAAGGTTGCAGTTCGTGACTATATACAGCCCACAAATGCTCACATGTACAGTAGCCGCTTCCACACTTGCCAGATTATTAGTCTGTAATAATGTAAACATGGTTTTTTTCTCTTTATTTACTCACTGCAAATAAAGTAACAAAGATGAGGTGTACAGTAGAAAGGAAGAATTTTGAGCCATTCCAGGTTGGTTACTATGTTAGCAGAGCCAAGTTAAGTTTACTCTAATTAATCCTGTCTGTACCGTGCTGGCAGATTTCATCAGTTGTAATTTAGATATGAACACTGTCTGTCCTAACAAAGAGGTAGCGGCATTGTATGTTAATAAGAGCTTAGTCCGTGCCTCTGTTTTCTTTTTTAAACAGCTAATGTCTCCATAAAGAGGACCTGTCAGTGTGCCTTTGCTATTATATAGGGGGAAGCGTGACCCCGTCTTTTATATTTTACCAAAAAATGTAGTAATAATAAATGTTTTATCATTTAATATAGGGGAAACAGTTTTTTTTTAAATTCGGTAATTTTTTCTTAAGTAACAAAATAAAAACCCCAGTGCTGATTAAATACCACTAAAAGAAAGCTTTGTCTCCAAAAAATGGTATAAAATTCATTTCAGTACAGCGTTGCATGACGGAATAAATGTCAGTCAAAGTAACGCAGCGCTGAATACTGAAAAATGGCCTGGCCAGGAAGGGGGCTTAGCACCGCGGACTTCAACTGGTTAAAGCAGCACGGGGGGAGAAAAATATTTGTGACTTTAATATCACTTTAAAGAGGAACTAGACCCACCAATTTAATGTCTTCCAAAACAGTTACTTTTAAGGAGCGCCAACTGTCAATGTTGCCAGTGTGCTTATTTCAGCTCTCAACCAAACTTTCAAGCCCTCAAAAAACTGGTGATATAGCTGATCACATGTGCATCACCAAGGCAACTGCAATCCAAATAGAGGCTAAGATGGCACCTTCCTTGGCTATAAAGGATATGAGGGTGTAATTCTGCTATACAGTAATTAGCCATTCTACAGCAGCTGCTTGAAAACATGCTGACATTGCTTGGCTTTCTAAGAAAGACCTGCATAGTTTGAAACAGAGTGTTATAGGTACAGTATATCCTGTAATCAAAGTGCATCTGTTAAATAAGGACCTTTTCCTAAATAAATGAGTATAATATAAAAATACACTCATAAGCTAAAAAAGCAGCAAATTATTACCATTTTAAAATTATATTATTTTAATTTTACTATTTTACATATTCATTTAGCAACATTTTAAAATGCCAGAGCATATAAAAGGCACCAGTCTATTCAGAAAATGCTCCGATCTATCTAAAGGCACCCATATTAAAGCATACAGTAGCTATGCTTATATTGCTAGCCCTCAGCTTTGTTAAGATCATAACATCTAAGAATGCCCTAACATTGTTGGGAATGTTTGGAGAAATACCCAAAAAGTGCCTTAAGCATGGTTAAAATGAGCTTCAATCAATGTATGTTTAAAAACCATCTAGTGAAGGAATTATATACACTGTATTATACTGCATATGCTATCATTTTCTCATCCCCTGTACAACAGCAATCAACCTGGAAAGTGAGGGCAAGCATGTTATGTCAGGCTTTACTGTATGTATATGAACCTACAGTCTATACGAGTGTGAGTGAGTGAGTAAAAGGATGGCCTTATGAGTCCGCTGCTTTTCCTTTATTTATCCAATCAACAAACTGAAAGTGTATCTAGGTTCTGCAGTAGTGCTGCAGTGGAGATCCAGCTATGGTAGGACTAGCTATTGTACTTGGTAACGATGGCTGAATCACAAGACTTACAAAGGATTACAAGACCTTAAAAAAAACAAAACAAAGGATTACAAACAATTTGGCAGGCAAAACAATAGCCACATACCAGTATTTATTTTAACTGTGTATCAATATGTTTGCTTGGAGTTCACTTTTGAACTATAGTCACAAGGAAGAACCAATATACACTAATAGTGTATGTAACATACTCATCTAATTTGGAAAGCGATCATAGTCAGTTTTTTATAATTCGTGTTATAAGCATACAACAGTGCTTTAATATTTTATGATTTGTATGATAACTGCAGCTTAGTGCACTCAAAAGTGGGTCACTGAATTTCTGCTTTGCATGCATTCAACCTCAATAACACCCCTCTGTAGGGGATATATGTAATACTAAAGAAGTAGATCCCACTACTAACCATATATCTATACATGTCTTCTAATACATTTATCACTATTAATAACCATTCATTTCAGATCAGGAGTGTGCACCCTTTAAAGTAGAACCCAAAATGTGGTATCCCTAGGGTTTTACTGCATATGTGATCTCATTGTGTTAGGTTGTGCTGCAAGGTATGTCTCATAGGAACCGGAACAATGCCACAGTAACATATGGATTCTCAACACAAATGTCCATAGAACCTCAAAGTTTTCCTTGAACAAAGATTTTAGTGATGTAAGATGCATTGGGATTTTTCTTCTCTTGTTCTCTGAAGCTTGCAAGAGGGAGTAGCATGCCTCTGTAACATTTGGAACCCCCAGAGGGGGAGATCTGCAGTCCGCTACACTTTTGCTATTTTATTACCTTTGCTTGAAACCTCTAAACAAGAATACCTTTGGAAAATGGGATTTTATTTTACCACATGGGTCATGAAAGTGGTACTCGCCTGCATTTAGTTCTGCAGTAAAAACTCAGATTTGCTTTTGTGCTAGAGTCGGTTCATTTTTTCTCAAATTTTCCATTTTATATTTTTTACCATTTGCTTTAATATTTGGATCTAATTAGGGATGTCACAGGTTGGCTAGAACTATGAGGCTGAGTGAAAAATCACTCACCTCCATAGTTCTCCTTTAAATGATCCGTAGTACAACTACATGTTATGTGCTATGGATCATTTAACCCATTCATGTTAGCAGGGGAGAATTGTAATTCTATTGCTGCAGACTGCAGTGTACTGGACATGTGTACTGTATACAGGTGAAACTCGAATAATTAGAATATCATGCATAAGTTCATTTATTTCACTAATGCAACTTAAAAGGTGAAACTAATATATGAGATAGACTCATGCAAAGCAAGATAATTCAAGCCGTGATTTGTCATAATTGTGATGATTATGGCTTACAGCTCATGAATGATGCAGCGATCCTGCCCAGTGCCGACTACGAGAGGCCCCGTGTGAGGCAACAGGGATAGGAGTGAAACTGTGAGCGAGGGAAGCTGAGACGGGGCTGGCTGTAAATCTATTGCTATAGTGTACTGGACGTGTGTAATGTATATGTAGTACATATATACAGCACACACCTCCACTACACTCCAGCAATAGATTTACAATTTTCCCCTGCTAACATGAATAGGTTAAATCATGATCCATAGTACATAACATGTAGTTGTACTATGGATCATTTAAAGTCACCTGTCCCTTTTTAAAAAATTATCGGTAATTGGTATCGGCAAGTACATGTGTGGAAGTACTTGTACTTGGTCCTGAAAAAGTGGTATCTGGACATCCCTAGATCTAATGGTAGATGTTCATTTTACTGTACCTGTTCTTTACTATGTTCAGCCTCGTCTTACATACATGAAACTTGGTGCTTACTGCATCTAAACATTATGACATACTGTATGTATCTGGTTCTAAAAATATTTAGACCTATAGCTTAAGCTGGCCATACATTCGCCAATCTTGATAAACTAGCTGAAATCTGATTAGTGGGCTACCCTGTCTACTGCCTCTTGCATGACATCCTTCAACTGAGAGATCAATCTTTTGATCATTGATGGGGGGACTTACTGTACACCCAGCTTTAGAGTTCAGGAAATATCTATTTCAGGCATATCAAACTTAGATAAATCAGTGGTCCACATTGACACACTAACAGGAGTATTCACAAAAGGGTGAAGGGTTTGGAGAAGGCAGGAGAAGTGAACAATCTAGAAAAAAAATGGCGGATTTGGAAACATTCTCCAATTCAGCTCACGTTCCAGTTCAGCTATGTTGTCCTAGATTGTTCACTTCTCCTGACTTCTCCAAACTCTTCAGCATTTACTGACTAACCCTGTAAATAGTCAAGGTGGCCACATTATGTCTTCTGAGGGCTGCACCTACTTAATTTCAGAAAAAATGATGGCACTTTGGAATTTAAGATTATTGCAATAATTGTTTTGCACTGTTTTTAACTGTTTTGGGAGACTTTAAATTGGTGAGTAAAGTTCCACTTTAACCTCCCTGGCGGTATTCCCCAGTGCGGCTCGGGGGTTAATTTTCAGTACCAAGAGCGGTAACCCCGAGCCACACTCAGGATTGCGCAAAAGTGTCCAGTGTAAGCCCCACCACCCCAATCTGCTATAATTACATATATTTATCAAACTATTTTACTTCAATTTTGTCCCTAGAGCTTTGTCCAGTGCCCTGCCTGCACTTTTACTGTACTCTATTGACTGTGGTACGGATCAGGCAGCGCCCCCAGAATTCCCATTTTCTGGACCATTTTTTTAAATTATTATATTATAATTTTTTATAATTATTATTTATTATATTATAATTATTTATTATATTATAATTATTTATAATTGTTTATTATATTATAATTTATTATTTTGTTTTTCAAATGTTATCATACCCAGGATGTCTACTGGACTCTTGTTTGGACAGATTTAGTGAGTTATTCCTAAGATTTACTAAGAATTACAGGCCTACAATATAAAACAACAAATTGCCATGAAAAACAATGTACCGCTTTGGCATGCTAAAATCCCGCATAATCAGACCGCCAGGGAGGTTAAAAGATAAGTAAAGCCAAAGCTTTGTTTATAAGCTTTACTGCTCTTTTGGGTCACAGGAGTACATTTACTAATATACTCCTGTGATCCAAAGTCAGCATCTAGTTGGCTAATGTCAGCCATTAGCTGACAGTGCAGTGCTGTGCCACAGTCAGGAAGGATCGCAACAAAACTGCTGTCAGTGTAGAGCTGGCGTATGACAGCTGCAGTGTCCCATGCCAGCTACAAGCAGCGGGGAGAGTATGGTTTGCTCTTCCTGTCTTTAAATCACTGAGGGCCGGAGAGAAGGAGTAAGAGGGTTGCATGCAGGTCCATAAAATACCAGTTTGACATGCCTGATCTAGATGATCGTAATTATAGTGTCCATAGCCTTTGTTGTTTGTTCATGCTTATACACAAGAAACGTTTCATTTCTATCAAGTACTTAGTGAAGCCACAATGTACTAGGACCCATTCCAAATCAATTCAGCATATGCTACATTAAACCTTCCCCATCAGATATATAGGTATTCAGGCACATAAGTCTAATTTTACCTGGCTTAGATTCTGTTCAGAAGCAAAGCCTAGACCATATACTGTGTTGGCTCGACTGTCAGCCCATTGTCCAAACTTCTGTGAGGTTTTAGTGAAGGTCATGTTTGGAGTAATGGTACTGTTGATGATGGCCTGCACAAATAAAATAAGTAATTAGAAGATGTTTCTTTATGCTTTAATGCTTTTTGAATACAATGCATTGTGACTCACCTTGTTGCCCCCCACACTGATGATACGATACACATTTCTTGTGGCATCATAGAAGTAGGACACAGTGGCAGCATGTTTGCTGGCTGGAATCCAATTCTTTTTGGTAACTGGGTCTATCTGAAAAACGTGAGCTCGGGTGCTAAATATGGGTTGTTCCCTGTGAAGAAGAGACGATTACTGATCAGTGATGGTTAAACTGTATGATTACTATGGTAGAGAACACTATTAATTCCCCAAATCAAAATTTTGGACAAATATTACAACACAGAACAGCAAAATGATAATTTTTGCATACAACATTTTTCATTTTATTAATTCATTTTCTTTATAATATTAAACCTCAGTACCTATGTAAACTCAGAAGTATCCCTTCTGACAAATGGTAAATATTAAAATTTACTTGTAGAACAAGAAAAACTATTGTAACATGGGATGCTATTTCTGTGTGATTATTCTGTAAATAACAGTACAGCAAATTGATGTAAATATTGCTCACTGCGGAAAATTTACCTTCTAAAAGCCTACTTAAAGTGGACCTTGAACTAACAATTCAAAGTCTCCTTACTTACCAAGAATCCAAAACTACTGCATTACAATTAAATGTAAAAAAAGTTGGTTAAAAAATAATTAGTTAATATACTGACCCTGGTTCCCACCACTGGCATGTAAGGGAGGGTGACATCATCCTTCCAGCTGAGTAGCCCCAATCTCGCAAGCAGATGCTCCTACGGTACACCATGCTGGAGCATTATCCCGTGAGAGCTATGCTGATGTCACCCTGATGTATGGAAGCTGGAGGTAAGGTACATATAGCACAGTGAACAAGTCATCCCTCTGTTCACTCTGCTATTTCCCTTGGTCACATGTTCCCTGTCAGCACATGTGCCTGTACCCCGGCGTAATTGCCAGCTCTTCCTTGGTCAGTCTGTTTGCTGCTTTACAGGCGATTACAGGAGGCTAATATTAAGACTGGTTACTTGGTACAATAAAATATACATTTCCTGGACGTTCAATGAATGCACCTCTGCATTAGTTGGTGTTTTACATATGACCAAAATTGTAAGCAAGACACTTGAAGACATTCCTATTAGAGGGGGGAAAAGGAATAGCTTGGTCTGTACCTAATTTCACAAAATAATGCATTATATTCAAAATGGAGAATTTCTAGTATTGTTCAAGATTTAAGAAAATAAATTTCTACTTGATAAAGCATTCTTCTAGACCCGTTAAACTTGACAATAAAACTTTTTTTTTTTCTATTAAAACTGCACTTAATAAAATATTTCCTTTAATATTTGTTCAATTTGAGCTCTAACATACAGGATGCCACAGCAAGCCAGTATCTTCCGCTGGGCAATTACCATTGTGAAATAGCATTCTGATTTCAGTGGTATTCCGCACTATTATTTCAAAAGAGCACATCTGCATGCTGGGTTTTCAGCCAGAGTGGTAAATGTGTTATCGCACTGCTGGGAGATCTAGCAGTGACATTTAAATTATGAATAGTTGTAAAGTAAATTGCAATAAAAGAGATATAATGCCTATATTGATTTGTAAGTGCACCGTATCCTGAACTGAGCACTATTAAAAAAAAATGTAGACAAAGAGGTGAAAGCTTGGCAATGGCAAGAAAAAAATAGAGTGCAATAAAGTCATGCGAGACCAGAGAATGACATACTTAATATTTGTTCCTGAGATGGCTATATATGAACACATAATATTCCCCTAATGGAAACAATTTAAAATTAACCTTTCTTTTAAAAAGGTATAAACCCATCAATGCACCATGAAAATCACCCTGGTATGCAAATACTGACTTTACTTCCCAAAGTCGTAGCTTGCCTGCCCCATGGAGGCTAGCTATCTATTACTGAGTCGGTCTATCATCCTTAATCACCACCAAAGGGTGGTGGGGCTTACATTAAAGAAGAACTACTCCAGGAAATGTAAAAATTAGCCCTTGCAAGTGAAGCTACCCCTGCACTGCAAGGGTTAACTGTTTGTTTTGGTCTAGGTGCTAAAATACAGAAAAAATACTCACCTGATCCTCGGTCCTGCAGCAATCAGTGCTTATCATTCTCCCCCTCCACCCTAGTGTTGGCATGTCCCTCTGCGTTCTCACATCTAATGCAGCTTACGACATTCTCACGTCACCGATCCTTAGACCGCTGGAACCTGGGGGCAAAGAGGCTATGGGGATGAGTCTAGCAGCCAAGTGGGACCGAGGATCAAGTGAGTTTATTTCTTTTAGTTTAGTCCCCAAACAAACAAAGGACCAAAACAAGGAAATAACCCTTGCTGTGTAGGGGTAGCCACCCTGCAAGAGTTAATTTTTACATTTCCTAGAGTTCTTCTTTAAAGCGGAACTTGACGCCCAATTTATCTGTTTCCTAAAATAGCTACTTTTAAGGCATGCCAACTGTTAAGGTTGCCCTTGTGCTTATATCAGCTCTGAACCAAACCTTTAAGCCCGCAAAGGACCGGTGTCATAGCTAGTCACATGTGCAGCATCATGGCAACTGCAATCCAAAAAGAGGCTAAGATGTCACCTTTCTTGGCTGTAAAGGATAGGAGGATTTAGTTCTGCTTTAAAAGGTGTATGTGCTATCCCTAAGGATTCCCAATTTACATTACTAATGCTGGTGCACATACGTAGTGGAAATGCTATTTTTAGGTCAATAGCTTTGCCCCGGTTCTACTTTATGGGGTTGTGTATGACCAGTCACATTATTGGGGGGGGGGGGCATTGGGAAAATCCAAAGACTTGATGGACCCAAAATTGATTGTCTCCTGACATCAGGTATAACAGGTCACAACTGGGGGAGGGGTCATTATCTAACCACAAGTACTTTCGGGGCCACGTTGGGTCCCCGTCATCAGGCTCCGAAAGTACTTGTGATTTTGAATGATATATTGAATCTACTTTTGGAGTGCTGGTGACATCTTTTGGTATTACTACTTGACTACACGGTGCCTCCGTGGTCGCTACAAGCACCCTATTACAGACATCATCTCCTAGGAGATCCGGTAAGGAGTGCAGGAAGATACACACAATTATCTAACCACAGGTACCACGGAAACTGTAAAGCTTGTTTAATTTTTATCTGTAGTTCCTCTAACATTTTCTCATATAAAAATGAGGGGGTGGCATTTTTTAATGCTGCATTTTGATTGAATGATACAACTAAAAATTTTGCTTGGCCATAATAGGTCACACATATTCCTGATCAGCTGCTACTGGTTAGATTCAAAGAAGCACATGATCTCTGCCTTACTTCTGTGAGCACAATGCAGTCATTGACATGTTTGATTACATTCAAATGTAATCAAACATCTGCAAGGTAAAATGCTATTGCATTGGAACCTTGCTTGTAGATCAGTTTTATGAATGGGAAAGTGAATGGGAAAGTCGTTCTGGCGTGGAAAAGAGATAAAAGCATTTTTAAATAGTTTTTATTCTAACGTTTTTTCTGTTTTATTAACATTAAAGACTCTGACAAATACTTTCGCAGCAATTTCTGCTATGGGTATATCACATAAATCATGCAAACAGATAAGAAACCTTGGCATGTATACTATATATGTTTTAATTTACTTTTGATAAAATGCCTTTTTCATCATGATAACTGTGTTGCTGCCCTCTTTGCGCTCTTTTACCACCATGGAAATTAATGTTGTATGCCTGCCTACATTTAATTTTAAAGTCACTCTCGGATTTCTAAAAAAAACAAAAAAACTCTCAAAAAGAAGCCCTAAAGGACAACTCTACCTCTAGTACAAGTTGTCCTTTAAGATCTGCCCCCCACCCCCTTCCTGATTACAGCTCACCTGTAGATATACCCTACTCTGGTAGATCCCTAGTGGGCTAATTTCAGCTGCCCCTTTTGCCTTTATTGTTAATGCAGTCCTGACAAGCATAAAAGGTGCCCATACACAAATCCCGCGATCGTACGATAATCGTGCAGTATATGGAAGGCGTGCGACCGTTTCTACTGTATGGTTGCACGACTTTTGTATTTCGAGCATGTTGGAAAACCAGCCGAGAATCGTACGATTTTCGGCTGGTTTTTAGCATGATCGAGAGATAACTGCCGAACGGGCCGGTGTGCGCACGCGCACACTGCCCGTTCAGCATTGCAGTCATCGGAAGTCGCAAGTACGATCTGCCTGTCCAAGATAGGCAGATCGTACGTTTTTTTAATTACTTTACAACCCTCGCAAGAAAAAGTCATGCGAGGGTTGTAAAGTGTATGGCCACCTTTGTGCCTGATTTATGAACACTGTTGCGCACCACAACTCATCCAATTCATTGGGGTTGATTAATTAAAGGCAAAAAGACTGTTTACTTTGCAAGAGAAATTCCATATTGCAAAGGAATTTCACCTTAGCTTAGGGAATACGTTTTGATACTCTGCTGACTTCCATCAACCAATCACATGCAAGAAAAATATCTATTTTTTTAATTTTCCTGCACATGATTAAGTATTCTTTGCATAGTGAATTTTCACTACATTCCCTAAGCAAGTGAAATTTATCTTGCAAAGTGAACCGCTTATTTGCCTTTTGTAAAGGTGTCCATATACCTTACGATTATCGTGCGATAATCGCGGGAAATTCCGCGATCGTACGATAATCGCAAGCTGTATGGAAGGCGTGCGACCTCTGCTACTGTAAGGTCGCACTACTTTTTGTCTTAAGAACATGTTCGAAAACCCGCCGAGAATCGTACGATTGTCGGCGGGTTTGTGGTGTGCTCGTAAGACAAATGCCGAACGGGACGGTGTGCGCAAGCGCATAATGCCCGTTCATAATTGCAGTCATCGGAAGCCCACTGCGGGAAAATGAGGTGCAGTGGGATATGACGGGGTACAATGTGTAAACTGTCATATTTCCATGACATAATTATACCTTATGGCTATGCTGATCTATGGGAGCACTTCTATAATATGTTGAAATCATACTAACAAAATTTGCAGTCAAGAAACTGCAAAAAATTAATTTGGATCAATGAAATACAGCACGAGATAAAACACTCCAATACAGTCTAAGCTAAAGTGCTGTTTAGTTAGATGAATACAGTAGGACGGAAGTCATTATTTTTCTCCCAGAAGAATCAAAAGGAAGGATGGATTGATTAAAAAGCATTCTGTTAAAGGAGCATATTGTTTTACTAATTACTTACTTCCTAATTAATAGGCAGTTTCTTTCCCAAAGGATGGGGTGAGCGGTGCAAGCATTAAGATTTTTACTGTGTGCTTCATGTGACCCAGATGAAATGACAGCTGATTAATCTGACCCAAACCAAAGCTTCCCTTAATTGAGTCTTGGGGAATTGTTAATCATGGCCAGGTCATAAAGTGATAATGCCTTTTGGCTGAGGAAAATATATATTTGCATAAAAATAGAAGCTGTGATATTTGACCGTTTTACACATTCACAAAAAAGTCATTCTTATCAGTTGATATGTTGTTCTTGGGCTAGCACCCGGCAGACTGAAAGTGAAAAGGAATAGAAATGCAAAGGTATGAGAAGAGTTTTAGTCTATGCAATGGCTTTGCATACTTTGTAATGATTTGATTTCCTCACCTTATTGCTGGGCATATCATGTGTGGGAAGGGATAGCACTCTGCAGGATGGTTAAAGCTTATGCTGGCTATACACAGCAATTTTCTGGCAATTTCAGCCACTTTCAATCAGCTTTCTATTGCCAAAATAATGGATCAACACAATTAAGAGACACTGTGAAGGCTGCAGTGCACATCTATAAATATAAATTCAACACCACACATCTAAAAATATAAATACATGACCACACGCCTATTAAATAAATGGTGAGGTGTCACGAAAAGATACAGTAGTATGTTGGTGGATTGTCAAATACACAAAACACATGTGTGTGTAGTTTTTAGTTTTGGTCAGAGTAGGTGAAGGCTAAGAACCTTTCATTGTTGTGTATGAAATACCCAAACATTTTAGACATACCTCCCAAATATCTGAGTTGAGAAAGATGGACACCTTTTTAGCAAAGAGTAATGTAGTTAAATGACACACCCCTGCCACATACTCCCCCTTATGTGGCCCAAGAAAAATTAATATGTAACCATTGATTAGAAAAACCCACGAGTGCTGTTTTTTACCACGTTTTACCTTTTATACTAGTTTTTTAAAATAACAATTGCAATAACATTTGCATATCATGTGTAGTCCCCATTACCTTTTGTGAGGTGACTACTAGAAATTTAGTGATTGCCAGAGCTGTAGACAGCCTGGCTGGATAATAGTTGGCATTTATCTGGTTAATTCCAGGTGTCTGGCATTAACTGTACCTACCTGGGTGGAGTGTGACTACTGTAGTGTGGGACAGCCAAAGAGGGGCACTGTGAGTGTATGTACAGTTCAGCAGCCAATCACTGGGTCTCTCTCAATCAGTGTTGCATGCTGGTATAGGGTACATATACTGGAGGGAATTGCCATATGCTCAGTCTAGTCTTGTGCCAGCCATGGATTAGTACAGGGCTGGGTGCTGTCCAGCTTTCCCTCCAGGCTAGACCTGAGGCCTGGAGGTGGGCAAATGCTGGAGTGCGGGAAGTGTTTCCCTGGGCCTCAAGTATGGAGGAGGCCTGTGCTGTTGTCAGAGAAGGAGAACCAGGGAATATGATGGCTCCTGGAGGTGCCTGGACCTCAGGAGCAAGTCTGGTGTCCCTCCTGCCTACGATCTGTACTCATCCGCTACTCACATTCCTATTCGATGTGCTACAAATGGATCTACACTGAGAAGCTAAAAAGAATCTGGTGAGTCTGCAGTCTATGTCGGTACTACCCAGGATGTCTAGGGTCCCCATACCCTCTGTCTCCAGTGTGAAGATGTTAATAAATGTTCTTTAGCATTATACTTCTGGAGTGGATATCAGCTTTTTGGGCACCAGAAGAGGGCGGTTAATTGCTAATGGGGCAGCTGAACACCAAAACCCCTAGACAACTAGTGATGACCCGGGTTATTCTGGCGGCTCCTTCGGGGGTGATGGCTACACAAGTATAAGTTATTTATATGTCCTGACATGGGTTTACGCTTTCAGCTTCTTCAAGGCATCTGAATGGTAATACCAATATTAGCTATAGTTTATAATCTTATTTTATGTCTAATAATTTTTAATAGTACATTGTTATCTGGTCTGCACTGTCTGAGCTCTTTGTCCACCTACAGAGGCTGGGACTTCATGGAGAGAAAGATCCTGTAGGTGGCATAACTGAAATGGTGTCATGGAATAGCTGGGTTGTATTGCATTGCCTATGAATCTTGAGCATGGAGGGCAAAGTGACACTGCCTTTGTAAAGAGCTCCCCCACCCTAGTTGTACTAACCATACCAGCACTACCTCGATTCTTCTGCCTTCACTGCAGGTGGCACAAAAATACAAGACATCAACTGGCATCGGACTCTATGGAAAGCTATGGAAAGCCAGCTGCAACATTTGGATGGCCAGGTCAGAATTTGATGTAAACAACATGAAAGCATGGATCCATCCTGCCTCGTATCAATGGTTCAGGCTGGTGGTGGTGGTGGTGTAATGGTGTGGGAGATATTTTCTTAGCACACTTTGGGCCCCTGATGCTATCATGTCAATGTTGACTAAAATCTCTAAAGAAGGTTTCCAACACCCTGTTGAATCAATGCCACGAAGAATGAAGGCAGTTCTGAAGGCAAAAGGGGGTCCAACCCAGTACTAGCAAGGTGTACCTAATAAAGTGGCCGGTGAGTGTAAATATACATAGTCAAAATACAAAGTTTCATGTATCAGAAACTGTACTCACTATAAAAAAAAAAATGTTGTCATCATGCTTTTCTTTGCTACAGTTAATGTCAGTATGTATTTAGAAAGAAAAGTAGTGATTTTAAGGCATATTTATAAGGCTCCGTTCACAGTTTTGCATGCACGCAATATTGCACGTCGCATGCAAAACTGCATCGCATGACGCAATGTTAGATGCACTGTGATGCCATTATTTCTTAATGGCACCCCAACACATGCAGCCATCGCATGTGCATTGTTATCGCACTACATCACATGGTAACTTGTTACCATGTAAAGTAGTGCAAAGTGATTAGAAAAAAGTTGCTTGCACTTCTTTCAGCACAATGTAGCCGCAGTAGGAGCCCATTCAAAAATAGACCGCCCTACTGCAGCACACCACAACGCACCTTGCAGCACCTCTGCACATCGCAGAGGTGTAAACGGGGGCTAAAGCAGTGAATGTGGTATTTGCCAGACTAAATCAACCATTGTAATTTAAATCTGCACCAGTAAGATACACCTGTAGTGAATGTTTGGTGAATATCACTTTCACTTATTCATAAATATACCCCTTTATTCAGCACACATTAAAAAAATATTTTTACATTCTAAGGACAACTACAATAATCTGTGAAAAAGCCGCTAATAAGAGAGACTGTCACTTTGTCTATTTAGAGAAAAGAGGACGTGACATCACTGATCCCTCTAGGTTCCCAAACCAGGTATTTTGGGGGCGGTTGCGATGGAGAAAAGAGTGGTGAGGAATTGCTGGAGAGTTGAGGATCACAGGCACTGTCACTTTGCCCTAAATAGTTCAGGTTAAGGGCCAAAACCCACTTTTGCAACTGGGTGGGTTGGGGTAACACGTGTATCAATGCACATGTTAATGTAGAGCACCTTATTGCACGTTACCTGCATTAGCATATTGTGGTGCTATTCATTTTAAAATGGCAACCAGATGCACTAAGCCAGGGATGGCTAAACTGCGGCCCTCCAGCTGTGGTGGAACTACGAATCTCATGAGTCTTTGCAAGATTTTTTTACAGCCACAGACATGCCTCCCGGAGAGAGATTTTTCATGGGATTTGTTGTTTCACTACAGCTGGAGGGCCGGAGTTGGCCATCCCTGCACTAAGCAAATGCAGCTCCAATGCAGATGCATTGCAATACACCACAATGCATGCTATTACTCTGCAGCATTTTTCAAACGCAGGGTTGTTGTGGTGTGCTGCGTCCCAGAAAAATGCTGCATGACGATTCCTGTGCATTGGCAGCCTATTCAAAATGACACTCAAAAACATTTTCCTACTATATGTACACAATCATATCCATGCACTCAAAGTGCAGGTTAAACAACCCAATCATATCTAAAAATATTTACTAAGCTCGCTATCTATAATAAAATTGCATAGCTCATTCAACCAGCGAAACTGTGGGTACATTCATTCTCAGGGATCCCAATCTGAAAAAAGTCATTTCAGGGAGGTGCCCTCTGCCCTCCCTAGCCCCCCCCCCCC